>NW_025784077.1:0-27724 GCF_021130785.1 Homalodisca vitripennis
CCACCATAAAAGTTACTTGCCCCTTTCCCAGCTTTGTTTTTTCTTTTTTCCAAAAAACCCCCAAATAAAATTCCCCCGCAATCGTATTTTTAATAAAAAATGATGTTTTGTCTCTTTTAAATTTGTTATAAAAGCTTTAAATTTAACGAATAAATATTATCAATACACATTGTAATATAAAATAAATTACACTAGTACACTTGGGGCCTACAACGCTTTAAAATTGGTGATCCAATAATATTTTACACATAAAAAAATTTTTATTGTTAGTAAATTTAAAATTTTAAAAATATTCCCATCCTAAATCTTACAATAATAATAAAATAATTAAACATATAGTTTGTCGGGCAAACAGTGTGCTTGAAACCCCGGGAATTTTTATTTTTTACCATTTTTTTGTGAAGCAATGAGTTGGCATAAATGTACAATTTTCCCCACAAAAAAGATTTTT
Source organism: Homalodisca vitripennis (assembly GCF_021130785.1). NCBI lineage: Eukaryota > Metazoa > Arthropoda > Insecta > Hemiptera > Cicadellidae > Homalodisca > Homalodisca vitripennis. Next base: position 452 of record NW_025784077.1, read on the forward strand.
TATACAATTTAAAAATACTTAAAGGGAAAACGTTGGGTTTTTAAAAACACAAAAACCCAAAATAACATTCAGAGTTATATGCTTTATTTACTCGTTGAAATATTGAAGTTTACTAGTTTTTTTTGACTCTTTTCCCACAATTTGTTTTTTTTTTTCCATAAGTTTCCTTTTGTCACTTTTCTTTTGTTCATTGCTTTTACCTAAGATTGTCGTGTTCGCACAAAGCAAAGAATTGCATATCTCTATATTGAAATTTTTGGGTTTTTAAAAAACACATCAAGTTTTTCATTACATTGCATTTTTAAAAGGCTTTTACACCATGAAAATTTTTTTAAAGCGTTTTCCATATTTTTCAAACCCATTCCCATTCTCTTGGGCTCATCAACTCCACTGATATAGCAAAGCCAATTTTTTTGTGATGGGAAATCTTTGTGGATGACAAAAATAAAATTTGTTTCCCTTTTTTTTTCTTTTTTCCCCATGGGCAAAATTTCCCCAGCTTTAATAAAAATCCTCTTTTTTTAGTCAAAACCATTTTCATTAGTAGCTACGTTTCCGATATCTCCTCTTTTTCTGGCTAAATAACTCCTATCAACTCACTTCTTCTGTGGGTCAACTTCTTAAAACATAGTTTCACTTTTTTTCAAATTTTTCCTCAAGCCTTTTTCAGCACACAATCGAAAATGTTCAATAAATAAACGCGAGGGGGGATGTCTCTTCACTTTGACATTTTCCAGACTACAATAAACTTGAATGCCTAAAAGAAAAGTTTTATTCGTTTCCAACACTAGGGAAAAAGGGGGGTCAAAAACGTCCAAGCCCACGAATCGGGGAAAAATACATTCAAGGATGTCCATTCCCGGGCTCCATATGGGGAAAACCCTTTCACCTCAAATCATTGTCTCCCTGAATACTCAATATAAAATAAAAACCCATTTTGAAATGAAACAATTGGACTTCCCAAACCCCAAATAAACTGAAAAAAATCAAAACTCTTTGAGAGCGGATTTTGCTCTCTAAATGTACCCATAGTACCTTTTTTTTTTAGGGGTATTAGCATTCGCGAATTAAGAAATCAAAGCCATTGTTAATGATCCTAATAAATTTTAAAATGGTTTCATTTCCGGAAATTAAATTAAATTTGCACAACTGCCCGGGAAGTACTCTCGCTTTTCTTACTTTTTTGCCTCTCGGACCTACAAAAGTAATGGGGGGGTGAATTTTGTAAGCAACTTCAAATCCTTTTATTTTTGTTCAACATTTAAAAAAAATTTTTCTTTTGAAACTCTTCCCAAAATTTCAAATTGAAAACCATATCCAATAAAGGGTTCCACAATTTTAAGAAAAGTGAACAAAAAAAAAACCCCCCCAAAATTTTGAAGTGCGTCAATTGTTTTTTTAAACTTTTATTTTGCCATATATCCCCAAGGGTTTTCATAACTTTTGTTAGATTCCCATTCATTACAAAGGCCCTTACTCGAAAACCTGTAGTTCCACCTTGAAAGGGTTTCAAACAAAAGTGCCTTATCACGGTGGGTAAAAATCATAAAAAACGGGTTGCTTCCACTTACCCTATCTTCTACCACAATCACTTGACCAGAATATGGCCCCCAAAATTCATTTTCCCACATTTCAAAACATAATCAGAGTTGACCTTCATTTCATCGTACATAAAACCACGTTCTTTCAAAATCACTAAACACGTTAACTTGGGTTTTTATAACTTTTAAACTCATATCAAAGAAAAATGGTTTTATAAAAAGGACTTAGCCCACGTTTAAAAGTATCTCACTTGGGAGTGGTGCTTTAACACACCTAACGAAAAAAATGCCCTTTTTTTAATACATCTTAATGAATTTTCCTTTTAGACATCCTCTTGGTCCAACTCCCACACTGACCTTCAAAAATTTTACTGTTTTTGTGATTTTGTAAAAAAGAGTTCATAACTTAATTTATTTTCCCAAACGAAATTTTTGCAATTGCTTCGGGGAATTGCTTATTTAACAATAAATTAAATTCTGATTCACTTTTGTCGTTTACTATAAGGTTTTCATCATTGTTGATTCTGGAAACGCATCAGACGGTTTTTCTATGTTGGCGATCTCACAAAAAAAGTTACTAATTGTTTTTTTTTTCCCTACTTTCAACTCGTTTTAATCGTGAGATTTCACGTTTTATTTAAATTTGAAACCAAAGAAAAATGCTTTTCTTTAAAATCTTTTACTTTTTATTTAAAAATCAGATTTTAAGTCTCGCTCGAAATCATGTCCCCCCAAAAAGGGTGGCATACTTTGGCGTTTTCGCTTAAATTCATCGCCCTTTTGCATCATTTCCCTTGTTTTCTTAAATCAATATCCTAGGGAAACGATGAAAAATATTCCCCTTTCTTTTAAATGTCTTGAATGGTTTGAACAACCAGCACTCCAACACGGGAAATTATTATTTCATTCACTCCCCAAAACATATCACATCTACTTTTAAAAAAATTTTAAAATGTAAATAACTTTTAAAAATTAAATATATCAACATCAAAGCACTATAACACTTCACTCAGCCACTGCAACCAAGACAAAAAAAAAGGGGGAAACATAAACCAATGACAGCCGAAACAACATAGCTTGTGTTCCCCTAACCATTCGGGGGAAATGGGGCTGGGCCCCGTTGACGTCCAGCACTGCGCATTCTCCTCGCGGCCCCCACCGTGTCTACTACCCACCCCTGCACGTGGGCACCGCAGAATTAAGGGGGGGGGTGTGGGACTGTGAGAAACTAATGTTTTATTACTTTTTGAAATGATAAGCTGAAAAGAAGGAATAACTCCCTACCTCAGATCACGTCTAGATTCCACCTTTGTATTTCCACAATTTCCTGCATTTCTTTATTTTGTACAAAAATATTACTATATTTCAAATTATAATATAGGCCTTAATTTTTAAATTTAATATGTTTTATAGCAAAACAGTTCTTTTTTACTCTCCCAATATTTAAAAAACAATGACTTAACCTTTTTATGAAAACTAACAGAGCCATAATTATTACAACAGATAGAGATATGCTAGCGAGTCTCGTTGATAATACAGAAAAAGCATACTCATCAACGGTGCCCGCCGTGTATTCTTGGGGTTACTGATAGTACACGGGGTCACGTCCGCGAGTGATGAGGAGGGGGGTGGGGGGGACTGTGATGCAGACACGAATACATCCGCTCCAAGGTTCGCGCTAGGTGGCTGCTGTATGCCTAGTTCCTTCAGTCAGGGGGTATCCCCCCGTGGTGTTGGTCGTTGGGTCCACCATTACGCGTTATTCGTTATGGTAATAGATAGTGGGGTAGTGGGGGAAAACATCCGACTATACAGTAATTTTCCCTATGTTTTGGTTATGAGACACATTTAATAGCAGTTATTAGTGATCCAAAAAGAAAATTTGGTTTTGATCTAAGTTTTAAAATGTTGGAGTGCGTTTACACCTGCTAAATGCTTTTCTGTCGATTTTACGGTTATAAAATTGGTTAGAATTATAAAAGAAAAATTAAGAAAAGCCATCGAGGTCTCCACTGAATGAAGCAACTGTTCGCCAGCTTCTTGAACAAGAAAAAATGAAGATGAAATTCATCAGCAAATAGAAGATACAGACAGCGATCCTGACTACGATCCAAGCGGCTCAGGATCAGCCCATACTCCTGATTTGAGTAAGTTTTAAACCATTGATTTGGAGTACCTTAGCAGTTAGTTCTGTTATCACCGGAAAGAATTAGTCAGCAAAACGTTTTTACGAAAATTTATTTAGTTTAACGTAAAGTTATACATTTTTAGTCTAGAGTTGTATGGTGTATAAATATAAATATAAATATGCTCCTATAAACTAAGGCCTTAGACAAATATTAATAACTTCAAAATACTTACAGCCATAAATATTTTGCTAAGCCCTATATTACTCTACAGCTTAGTAAAAAAAATAAAGCTATTAATAATTAAATTTGGTTTGAAAAGCTTAAAAATTTAAAATATTTATTTTTTATTATTACAATGTGAATTTTATTGAAACTAAACAGTGTAAAAGAATTATCGCCCGATTAATATTTTATTAACTATTAAACATTTTTAAAACAGAATTATTCATTTCCTATGTTTTACTAATCATATTTACCTAAACACTAATTTTTAGTTTTACAAATAATAAGATAGAAAACAGAAATTATAAATTTTAGTATTAGATTTCTAGGTATATAACGTAAAAATATATGAATGCCATTAAGACCCTAGAAAAGTATTAAAAACTCAAAATATTTCCAGACAAAGATATTGCTGAGACACTATATTGCTGAACAAACTAAAGATATTAATACAAAACATGGCTTAAGAACTTATCATCCCATTTATATTTGTTTAATAACTAAATTTGTATGACAGAAATATTCATTTCCTATCTTTACTAATTTAATAATACAAATTTTGCTTTCCTAGTATAAAATAAAAAAAAAACTTAAAATATGTTGTTGAGTGTACTAGTGATTGTAATACAACAAAATTACCAAACATCTTTTACCATGGATGTTATAAGTCCAGTTGATTTATGGGCATCCAAACATAATGGTTAATTTTACATATTAATACACACGTGGAACACCCTTAAAAATTTAAGTCTGTTCTTTGTAGTTTACATACATGTCTATATCTTTGTATAAAACTATATACCTCGGTATTTATATTAGTTGTGAGTTTAAGGTTATTGTTACTAATGTTATTTTCTCATACAGGAATATAAAGGCTCGACTAACAACAAATAGCAATATTATTGTTGTACTGTCTAAAAACTGCAACATAGCAGTGCAAAATAAGTGAATACAATATTTACCCTTCCGGAAATAAGGAAAATCTTTTACTACAATCACGACAGTTTATTACTAGTGAAATTATAATTTAGATCCGCTAAGCAATAATAAACTCTCACAATTATTTTTTTAAACATACAAAACAATATAAAGCATTTTTTGTTCTATGGATAACATATAGGAATTTAGCTTGTGACATTTCAATTGAAAAAGTTTCTAAAAACATGAACAATATTGGGGGAAAACTCCTTAAAGTGGGGTGGCACCAACAAAATGTGCAGAATACGAATTATATTATATATAATAATTATATCACAAATATTATAACAACTTTAATGGTCGAAGTTTTGATAACCTATATATTTATTAACTGTCTATAATTTCATTGCAATCCTCGATAAAACAAATACAACGTGCTATTAAAAAATACAAGAAATAATTATGATGAATTAAATAATGAGCAAATGGTAATAGTTTAGGGCTTAATATAAAAGACGAAAAGGTGAAAAGTTTAAGTAATATGATTTTAAATGTTTTTTTTCCCGTAAAGTGCTAAAACTGTACTAACGACAAATGTATGAACATTAGTATGACTTTCAAGTTCAAAAAGTCTTTATTCAATAATTGTATTTAATGCATTTATACATTTAATGTGCTTCACCAAAGCACGTGTGAAATTAGAAAGAAATTTATCTAATTAGTAACTTTGATATGATTGTTCTTAATGTAATGAAATATGACATTAGTTAGAATTTAAATATTTACATATTTTATGTTTTTACTCAAAAACGTTGTCCTGGTGTTTGAAATACAAAGATAATTTAAAGTAATTGAATCTATTGAAATATTTAAACCATACTAAATTAACAACAAACTTTATAACCTTACCTCAAAAGAAAAGAAAAATCAATATTATAATAATAAAGGGGCTCTCCTGACATTCTCCTCCATATGTCTCCTGACAGTCCTTGGTGATTCTGCAATATGAGAGTAGCAAAATATGTGATGTACAGGGAAATTTTAGGAGTTTTACTTACAAAAGTTAATGAACATTATTTCAATATAGTAATTTAATACACAGCAGTAGCGGTAGACAATAAAATAATTAAAATAAGCAAATAGCACATAGCAAATCACGTTATTCTGTTTACTGTAAAATACTGATGTATGCTTAATCTAATTTATCACTGATTTAACAGCTATAATAATTTTTTAATATGATGGTTTATTTACAGAAAAGTATCGAAAGGGCTCTTTCTTGAAGATTGTTATAAGGCTCCGAAAGTTAAGAAATGTATGTTGGACAAGATATAAAAGAAAAAAGGTTCAGGTAAGTTTGCATACATTACAGCCTTAGTTGAACTTATTTATATTCTAATAATAACATCAAAAATATGTATATATTTATTCCTATTCAAAAATATGTATAATACGTATTTATATTTAACTAGCATTTTTTACTCGTAGCTTTGCCCGCAATTACCTATTGAATAACAAGTATGTCATAGACATAATATTATTCCAATGGATTGGACTTTTAGTTTGAAGAGATAAAATTTTGGGGTCCGGAAGTCAGTTGATATGAGTACCATTAAAATACATACTGTATATCTATTTGCAAAATTCCATTTGAATGTATAGCCCCAACAATGTGACTCTCACTGTACTTTGTAATAATGGAAAGCTTAGTGAAAACGCTTACGATGTAATATAATTTTTAATTGGAAGTAGAACAGTTTAACTAAATATTATTTTACAATTAATTGTTAAGAGTTCAAAAGTTGAAAAAAATTGCCACAGGCTCTTATTTGAAGTGAATCAACGTGAAGAAGCATTTTTTATTGTTGCCATTATAGATAAATTAAACAAGTAAATGGGCCAAGCTAGTATACCAGTATATGTAATTAAAACAGACAGAAATGTGACAAAATTTTTCAATTTCCATAGTAGGTAATTTACTTCAAACTATTTCAATATTCAGGACCATTGTAACATATAAATCCCGTATCTAAGCTAGCTATATTTCTTTCCGTTTACTGTTTTTCGTAATAATTTATATATCAGTGGCGGTTTTGAGATATTGAACTGAAGCTCTGTTTTGTTTAATGTCTAACTATTTCTTGGGAAAAGTGTAAGTAATAAATAGTTGTGGATGGTAAACAAATCATAAGGGCAAATAGTTATACTCTTTATCTATTATCTCAGTTCTAAAATTTAAATAAATCAGCTCATTTACAAGACCATGCTAAAATAATGGATGATTTCATTGATCAGCAGCCTTAAACTTACACTGCATATGTGAAGAATGTAATTGTATTGGTAAATGATACTCACTCACAATTAAACAACTTATGTATTGCTCTTCCTTGTTTATTTCTAACGGTCTAAATAAATTAATTATGGTTTATTTGAAAATCAAAAGTATTTTTGTAATTCTTCGTTGAGTAACGTTTTCAATGCAGACACCGAAATGCAGTCTAAATAAACTTGCTCTTTGAGCCTTGAAGTTGTTAAAATGCCACAGTTTTTGTTACGTCGTTAATATTACTAAATTTAATGTATTACTAAAGAATATTTAACCCTTTGAGTGCCACGGGTGTATTCCGAAGGCATATGCATAAAGTGCCACACTGTTTTTCGCATATTGTAAACTTTTGGGGAAAAAGCTGTTGTAAAATAACTACCAAACAGATTTCCATAATTTTGTTGTTTTTTTTTTTATTAAATGCAGAATATGATAACATATCGTTACAAATAAAATATGATTATATAAAAATTTCAGTATTTATACAACGTTTTTTACTTTTGTATAAAAAGTTAAATTCGACCTAATTTGAGTTGTACGGTATTTTTAAGAGTTTTTCTTTATACCATGGTAGAGGCCATATAATTCGAAATAAAACCCACGTGTAATATCTTATTCTAGTATTTTTAAAACATGGCATTATATGTATTAACAAAATGCTGCCCGGTATCGACATTTTATAAACTGTACTTCATTTGTCAGAGTTTAGGAATTACTTAGTAATGATGTATTTTCCCAATAAATCTAATAAAACATCAATATAACACAAATAAATATGATTGGTAAATGTTGCTAATCAAATACTTGCTAACATATTTACATAAAAGTTTACGTTTACTAAATAATAACTCTAATAATATTTACAGTGAAAATTTACGTTTTCGCTGGACCAACACTACATTACTTTTGTAGAGAAATACATTAAAATAACAGTATAAGTTACTATTTTTTATTTTGTATTTACTCAAATGCTTGGTTATCGGCACATAAACAACAAGAATGGCCGTTAGCGCAACACGGTACTCGTCCGCTACGTCGCGTGACTGGAAGACTGAGTCATCACACAGGTACTTCGGTATATCACAGCCCACTATTTTTGGACGAGTTTTCCTTATCAGATATCAAAATAAACTTCATTATACGTTCCTTCTTCCTTAACGAATCGAATAATACTCGATGAGTTATAATTCAATATCTCCAAATCGTCCTCCAAATAGACACACGAATGACCTGACATTTTCGAATAATGAAACGTTTGTTCTTATAGTTTTTGATTTCATTGACTGTCGTAATAACTTGTAAATTCCCAAAATTGGTTTAAATAAAGTTAGTTGTTTACTGTAATTTGTTTTGTCCCCGTTAAGGAAAACTCGTCCAAAAATAGTGGCTTCTTGAAAGTACCCAAACAACTAGTTTCACAGATAAATAGTAGAGAAACAAACATAAAACTCATATTTATTGATAGTTTGGAACCTATTGAATACAGCTGTCTGGTTATTTGGCCAAAATAATCTTGTACTATATAAAATATTATCGAAATACGGAAAGTCAAAATTGGCGACGCTGTGGCACTCAAAGTGTTAAGATGTGACGGTTTTAGACCATTAAACGTATATAGTTTCAGTTTGATATCACAAACCATCACTGAGATATAAACTATTACAAATAAAAACCCCCAATATGGACAGACAGAAAACTAAGCTAGACAGGGCTATACATTATATGGCAAACATTTTTTGTTTTAATCTATAACATAATCGGTAAAATGTATGGTAAGTCAATACGGGATATGTGTCTATAAATGCTGAAAGCTTGACTTTTGACACATCTTAATATTGGTGATTTAACAAATGTATTGAGCTGAATATTCAATTTTTAATTTTTTCAAATAGTACACTAAATTCTGAATTTATTTTATTTTACCATTATTAAAACTTTTGTATATTTTTCCTTGTAATTGGAATTAGCCAAACTTTTAATTAATATATTAGATTTATTGTGAATTTTAGGTTAGTGAATGGCAACTTTGTCTATTGTATTTTATATTTATGTATACTATAAGTATGTGTGTATAAATGTGTACTGTATCTCATCATATGCCTCTGGACTTTTAATCAGATGCAGACGTCATGGAGAGCAGCTTTTGGCATGGAATAATATTTTTATAGGAAAGGACTCTTTTTATTTTTATTTTTGTAACATTGTTTTTGTTTTTGTTGCGCTGACAGCTACTGGTTTTTGGTCAGTGTATTCCAAAGAATGTATACTTGTTTTGTATTTGTTTGAAAAAGTGTGGAAAATAAAGTTAGTTTTTATTATTATTATATATAATTCAATATATTTTAGGCATATTTACTTACAATGAAACTACCTCATCAACAATGTTATAGTTGTTTTGTGAATGAGAAAGATTGTGAAACAAGAGATCTAAATTTTACTTACTTTGCAGCAATAGTAAAGAGTTTCAAATCAATCACATGGACGATTTCTAACATTTTGTGTTTGTAGTCAACAACTTATTAAATTTGTTGCTTATTCGTTGTTATAACCCGGTTTATAATAAGCTTAACATAACCATCACTCAGCTTAACAAAAAATAATCTTTTAATAATGAGTCAAATATTGTTCTTCCAGACTGTGTTACAGTACTTTCTGTAATACCACATTCTTTTATACATTGCAATTTGTGATTTATGTAGTATATCTTGATATAATTTTACGCATTTCTGACATCTAATTAGCCGAATTAATATGAGATTGGTTACATGGAAAACTGGTGAAATCTTTAGTTGTAAAACATATTTTGCAAAGATTTCTTATTCACGTAGAAATAAAATAGTCTGTTTAATTTTATATGTTTGGTGTATGCAAGTAACATAATGTATGATTATTACAGTAATGTTTTTCTTTTGTTGTTTGGTTCCAAAAAAATACTATGATGGAATTTTTTATATTTCGTAAAAGAAATTTAATTTTCATTGTATTTTTTTTTTTATATATTGTTGTACAAAATACACAATAGGAGTCATACATAACGTGTAATAATTTTCTGTTTATGTACCATGAATTGGTTATATTATTTTTATTTTCACGTGTGGATTATATAAATTAAAACAGTTTTATTATGGAAGTATCCATCCGAATCACCACACATGTTTACTAAGGTAACAAAACTTTTATTTAATTATCTTTTTTTAATCTCTTAAAAAGATAATAAATAAAAAAAAATTAGGCTGCTTACCCATTATACTTGTAATCTATGTTCAATTTAAGTCATACTTTTATATTTCTATGACACGTATTTGGGATTTTGTATACAAGTAATTGCTTCTATATTATTATTGTTTGATTCCAAAGTTAATTTATAGATACATATTCATTACGATTAGTCCATAAATATCATTAACTAAATTTTTAAGCATATCTTAAATGATTTTATGATACAAGAAACAATTAAGTTTTAATTGTATTTTTTTAAATTTAAGAATCAAATATTTGTAACTTGTAGTTGTAATATAAATTTTGTAAAGATTTAACCTTTATGTAGAAATGAAATAATATACACCTGAAATGTCCCTAAATTTTTTTTAACATGTATGCTACAATGTGGTTTGTTCAAAATGCACAGTATGAGGTCTTATTGTATAATTCTTTTCTATTCATGAACCAAGTTTATGAGGTCCAATTGTTTTCATTTATATATATAGATTACATAAAAGTTCATAAAAGATCCTATCCCAAACACTGCATGGTGAGTTACGGGTTTTAAACGAAATTTCGTTTTATTTAATTGTTACAAAATTTTGGAATAAGACTATGTTTTTACCACTGATATTTGTGATTTACTTTGGATTAAAGTACTTATTTTTAGATTTGTATGACAGGTGTTTTGGATTTATTTTGTTAAAATCTTCTATATTATTTATTATTTGTTTCCAAAGTAGATTTCAGTTTATATAGTAGTAGGCTTATACTATATTACTTATAAAAATGTCGGTTCCAGTTATATTTTACTAATTTTTATATCTAAGAAGCGTTTCACTTCAAATAGCATTGAAAATTTATAAGATTTCAATGAGGTCATTAACATAAATGTAAAATAAATTAGTTTCATAGCAAATGTATACGTTTTCCTCCTTTTGAAAACATACCAATGACTTCCTATGCTATAAGTACTATAAACTTTCTATTTACAATAAACTTATAGTATGAGTAAAAAATGTGTCATATCCTAATGCCAAAACTAGTTTTGTTTAAAATAAATCGATTGGATCCAAAAGTCTGGAAACATATTAATGTCAGCCAAATAGTCCATCCAACTAATGTCCTGCCTCTAGTACTAAATCCGTTACAGTTTTAAAAACTGGGTCTGTGTTATTGTTGATTGGTAGGCCACAGGTATGCACTTCCACTAGACCTACAAGCGAGTCGTTGAAATCCCGCCTATTGGCCCACGTAAAACTGACCGCCAGGCGAAGGGCAACACTGGCTACAAGGTGTACGAGGTGTAGACCGCAGGATTGCTGGTCATAATTTCACAAGCTTGGCGCAGTTTAAGTTATCTGACCACGAGTGTAGTACATACCTAGACAAATAGGACTTGTGACTTTTACTGCAAAGGTTATCACCCTTTTTATCATGCTGACTAAATTTGTCAGTCTTTGCTAAAGAAACTGTTCAAAAATTTACACAGATTTGACGTTAAAGGCATAAGGACAAATCCTCTCCCGTAAAAAAAAAAAACGCTTTATATAATTTTGAAAAAATTTTTGTTACAATTTTGTTTTTCTAACACGTTTTTTTACAGTAAAAAAGATACACAACAGACTTGGCTTGATATATGAAAAGTCTACATTCAAATGTTTTACCTTCAATTTTATGTACAACATGTATTTTTTAGTATTTGAATACTTTTTACATTTTGAATGGCATTGGAAGGGATAGTAAATAAAATTTACATTTCAGTCGATTACTTCACGTGACTTATTTAAGGTTTTAAGATAAGACAACTAATGAGATATAAGAAATTACTCATTAAAGCTTGTTGGTGGAAAATATATTTTCAAACGTTTTCTGGCTCTTTATAAGAATATATTTAATGTATTTGATTGTTATAATCTCATGAGTATAATCTCAGTTTCACCTCCTACTGAATATCCAATTTACATTAAAAAATTTAGTTATTCATATAATTTTTCATCTTTAAGTGCAAATATTTGTACTTTAAGTATATTTGTATTATTTCCTTAGCTATACGTATACCAATATTTTAAATACATCAACAGCACCTCCGATAATAAACTATCCTGTGTTATATTGGGAATTCGTGTTGTTTTAAGGGAAAATTTCATATTATACATAACACCACAACAAAATATCCTGTTGAAATAAAGTGTTTATAATACTAATTATACAATATATTTAACACCTTCATTGTGCCATGATACGCGTACCTAATAAATATAAGAACAGACCAGGGTAACAAACAGCTAGAATCGCCCCCGGCAAACATTAATACAAAAAACATGGATTTGGATGCCAAAAACAGACTTTCTGTTAACAGAGGTTATGTGCAATGAACTTAAATTAAATTATTTATCTTAAGGTGAGTCTAAATAAAACTGATGTTTAATTTTTTTAGTAAGCACTACCCATACTATTTGGTTTAGAGAAATCAAAAAGATAATCTGTGAAATCCTTTGGATGGTTAAAATGTTGAGGATGACTTTATGAGGCAGCAACGTGTAATAATAAATTAGATCTGGATACATTGTACTTTGTTTTCATTTTCAGATTCACACTAATCTTTATTCGTGTCAACATCTTTTGAATAGTTGTAGAGAACCTTCTGTTTCCATGACAGCAAATTTTAATTGGCAACTACAACATTTCAAATCATTTTACAGAACTTATTAAACATTATGTAAACTAAGTTTTTATAATAGAAATAATAAAATATTATAATAATATTTGAATATAGCATAATTCTTAATTAATAGATAGACTAATTATTATTATATTGTTGCTTACGTAGCAATACACCATATTAGAAAACTTATTATATAAGAAAAGATATATGATTTTTTTTATGTACATTGTTACATTCAGTTTGTTATCTGTAATTTAAATTATGTAATTAATACAAGGGGGTGGGGGGGGGGGGGACACAATGATTTTGTTATAATAATTTTGATAAAAGTGTCTGTTTTATAACTGATTATTCTTTTATAATTGATTGTAGCCTAACTTCAAATTTAAAAACTGGAAGATAAATGTTATAATACATAATTATTGTTAAAAGAAGTACATTTGTAATTGTATAATTAAATTAATAATATTAAACCAGACTTAATTATTTATTGGAAATCCCCTTACACCTGGAAGATAATAAATGTTCATGGGATACTTATGTACTTGATTAAGATTTCCTGAGTGACTTCCTTTCGATATTCATAGTTTGTATATCTCTACACTGCTATCATTTTGAGCTATAGGTAAGGAATGGTACTGGACATGTGTTGGAGCCAATGAAGAAGCTTCCTGACTTGATTGTGGCGAAGAGATTAATTTTTGGACGGGTTTGGTATAGTATAATATTGTTTATTACTATGATTTGCCTTCAATGATATCTCTTATAATTTATGAGTTGTATTATCTCATTGGCAAGATAAAATTTGTTGATGCCTGATGAAAAGGCAGATTCTAACAACATGATCAGGTTGGTGGTGATGAAAAGATGTTTTACTTCCAAAATCAATTCTAAACATGCTAGATAGGTAATTTAATGGAAAAACTTAATCTGAATGTATAACCCATAGAAAAGAAAACAAACACAAAATGTTGTTTTAAAAAGAACTTTTAAAAAAGAATAAGAATTTATATGTTATAAATTAAATATTAATTTTTTGTGATCTAGGTAAGGTGTAATCAAAACATTTACGACTGAAAAACAAGATATTCAATGATAAAAGAAGCCTTCTTTAATTTTAGTAAATTTTGTTAATATCAATATTAATTTAATAATTACAGAATCTAAATCCAAAAAGTTTAAAGAAACCTCGAGATGGACCTTTGAAATCAATATAATAATATTTTAAACTATTTAATAGGCTTATAAGTTCAACATATTTTAGTTTCATACTAAACTTGTAAAGTTCTTTTTAAAAACATTTTATTAAGTAAAAACTAGGGAATAAAATGGATTTTTATCTTAAAAATCTGAAGATTTTTATAAAAATATTATAATACATACTTGCATAAAGTTTCAGCAGGACCAGATAATCATGTGGGCTATTCCCATGGTTTTGATTTCAAGGAAACATAATGTTTACAGATTGAATAAAATTGTAAGTTTTTAACAAGAATTTGCAGAGAAAGAAAGTTTGTGGCTAATCAGTAGATTGATTAAAAATTAAATTTATAATTTTAATTGAAAGTTGTGAGTAGTTTTTCAATGAAAGCTTTAATGCTTTTTTTGAATAAAAAAGAAGGGTATTTGACTAATACCTATGGTGATAAATGACAATATCCTAGCCAATTTTGTTTGCTTACAGCCGTTACTTATAATCTCCATAAGTACATAAAGACATTTTTTTCAAAAACATCATTTTGGCCACATAAAAATCATTTTAAAACTTATATCAAACTCATAACACTCACAGAGTTTATAGGAATGGGGTTGAAGAATCCCAGATTTAAAGACTTACTAAAAATAATATGACTTAAGTTACTATGTGATTTAAGTTACTAATATTCAGTATTTAGTTTCATTGTAGTGACGCTATTCTTTGTACCTTAGTACATATTACAGAATAAAGTAGTTTGACTATGAACTATGGTCTGATATTCTTCTAGCACGATGTTTCCGGAAACATTTAAATGTGGTATTAGAAAGATCATCAGAGCAGAACCTTACAAATTCCTTTTTAAAATTTCGTCTGCCACCCATTTGACTCATTTGTATTTCACAACTATAAGCTGTCAGAAATGCAGGGAGTAAATGTTAACAACCACTATTTTTTTAAAAATGTTTTTTATATTTTTCTCAATTACTCCAATGTTTTCTGTTATTTTATATTGTTATATTTTCCACTACCAATCTTTTCCAAACTTGAGTTGCTTCTTCAATAATCTATATGAATCAAAAGGATAAAACTTACATGTTGTTTTCCTCTTCTAGCAGATGTTGAACACCCTGATTCATATGACGGTGTCTTTGAAGACACCAAATATTTAAGATTTCCAAATTTACGTATACATTATGAAACTTGAAATAAAAGATATTTTCCTGTTTTGAAGTTAATTGATCTAATAATTTCATGTTTTAATATTAACAATAATGAAATCAGTTGTAGCATAGAGTGGACCAATAATTAATAAATCTTGTTGTGTTGAAGTCCTTTCACTCTGATCTTCACCATCATATTGGATTAAAAAACACAAGAGCTTCAACAAAAATATCTGTATTATAGTCAGTAATGTTTGCAACATCACTTTGAGCCTCTCAACTAGCAAGATATTATTGAATGTTTATTAATGGATGGATTGTTCTTTAAAGCACCCAATTAAACTGCCTGTCAAGCAGCACCAGGAAGTACATTAAGTCAAATGTTGAAAAACCACTTTGATAATATCTCCATCAAAAACTTTTGCCATGACTCTAGCCTATCAGTGACCACAGTTAGCTTATTTACTGGTGTAATCCCTTGTTTAAGTTTTTATAAGGAAATTTTGTTACATAATTTTTCTGTTTATTAACAAATAACAACTTGAGTTGAGTCCAATCTATATTGTAGTTGTTTCATATATAAGATCATTTTAAAACTTAAATTCTTTCTCTAAGTACTTAATTTTATGATTTAGTACAGATATTTCTTGACTGCAAACACAAGCTTCATTTTGTAGTTAAATGTTTCATCTTTATCCAATCTTATTTTCACATATTTTCATTATAGAGCATGGGGTTGTTTTTAAATTCATTATATAAGGAAGAGTGTAACTTTTACTGTTTGAAAATAGCAGGTACAATTATTAACGATGTAGGCTAATAGTGAGCGCTTTTTTTTTAAAAATTAATTCCAGTCCATTCCCAAAATTTCATGTTTCAATATAGTATTTATATAAGTGTCTATATATAATTACCACTAGAAATTCTCTTAAAATCTTGTCGATATGACAAAGATGACATACAGGGCCGCAATCAAAGTTGTTGATTTGTCTACCTCCCATGTTATTAAGGTAAAACTAGTTTATAGATTAAATCATCCCCATAATAGTCTTACACAATTATTATCTATTCATTTACAATTTTAGATTGTGAGTATATAATGGTATCACATTCTGATGAGTCATATACGTAAAAAGATAGCCACATGTGACAGATAATAACATCCCAATGTGCACCTCCAAAACTGTCCCATCAATTGAATCAAAATTAATTGAACCAATTAAAATGCCTGTGTTTGCCATAATCAAATGTTCTAAGAAATAAGTGTAATCTATCAATGATTTCAACCCACATAACTGATATAATAGTAGTATGAAAACATAAAGAATTGTTGATGTGTCCTTCACATTATAAACTCCTGCTAATAAGTTTATAAATATCAAATAAAAACTAGAAGGTACCAATCTGGGGAATGTATATAAATCAATCAAAAATTACCATCTAATGTGTGGGAGGATATTCTGAGAATGTCCCCTCTTTGTCATGTGACAATAGCGTCTCTTATTTCACTCTTGACTTTCTATATTAAAATATATTTCATTTAATGAAGTTATTTTTAAAATAAAATTTTGTTATAGAATAGGTTCTTTATTCGATTTGATTCAAAAGTCCAAACAAAATGGTAATTTTTAAAAAGTTAAACTGTTTATATTATTAATCTTCCGTATTAATATTCTATTAAATAAAAACTCAATTTTAGTTTTTACTGGAGGCAAGATTATATTACTACTGATATATTTAAACACTTGGCTTTACAGATTGTAAAGACTAGTGCACTGCCACTGGAGGGCCTGCTTAGATATATTGGTAACACTATCATAAATCTGCAATTACTTCAGTCTTCCTAAAGTGATAACAATTTTCACTCACTTGGAGAAAAGTTCTGCCTTTTTACCAATGGTAACATTCTATAAAATCATTAGTCTTTAAACCATTAAATAAAGTTCTCTTATACAGTTTTGAGTTTTATACAAATTCATAACCTTTTGAGCTAGGAATTCATAACCATTATCAAATCAATACCGAGTGCATTTCTGCGCAAAAGACAGTTAGTTTTACAAAAAGTAAACCTAAGCATTATTGATTGTAATGTTAGCTATAGACTTACTTTTGCAAATAGTCTTTATAATAGTAATTAAGTACAGTACATTGAAAAACCTATATCTGATCTCTTCTACAACTGAGTCCAATGAACCTATAAAAACTATTTCTAATAGCAATTGACATAACAATATAAATGGTACTTTGGGATTATAACGACCCACCCCCATTCCAGACATGAATCGTTATTTGAACATCTTGCTTCTACTGAATTACTAGATTAGCGTAGAACAATATTTCGTCCATATGAAACAGGGAATTGTCTTATCCGCAAGACCCTCCCTAATCCTCAGACAGAGGTCAAAGTCGAGCGGTCTAGTAGATTAACGTGATTGCAGAGTCTCGCCGCCCGTTCAGCTGGTGCCGTTTCCGTCCCTTTTGTGTGTACTTCTGTGTTTTTACCACTTTACATTTCTCCAAACACAAAAATTCAATCCAACAAAACAAATCGACGCAGCAAACATTACCAAACAAGAACTAAACTCTTAAATTCAGAAAAAAAACACACAAAACCTTGTTTTTTATTTCTTGATTACACTCCCGCAACCCACAATGCTGAGTGCCTCAACGAAAGAAACAACATCCCTCTGAGATAGTACCTATCTGTAAAATAATCAAATTCTAGAGGGGCTGATCAGAAATATAAAGTGAAAGTTGTAATGGAAATCAATTATGTACCAGTGCAAAAAACTTATAATAATCTTGTGATGCTCGCGCGGCCTGCCGTAACCGGGATTCTCAAGAAAGATAAGATATCAGCGACAACAATACCGATCACTAATAACTGGAGAAATGCAGTGTTGATTGATGGAATTTTAGTTCTGTTACTCAACTACATCCAACAACGTTTTTATGTCGTTTTCTAAGTTCATTGAAAAAAGTGTTAAGCGTTGAAGAGTTGTTATTTTCTTCGTTCTATCATTTTTTTTTTCTATAAATTTATATTTTTGTGTTCTTCATAATGGTGTGGTTGGTATAAGGCCCAAAGTACCCAATATATTTTAAACACTACAAGGAACCAATACTCAAACGTAGCGAACCCTTCCGCCCGGGAACGATCAAATGCTAATCCACCTTTAAGCCCTAGAATGGTCATAGTAGGAGAAATGTGTTATATATATATGCGATCATTAGTAGTGCATTCCTGTAGGCTACACGTAAACAGAGGCGTGTGGAAAAAAATATTTCATTTCTACTCGTTCTTGAAGTGGATTATGGGTGACGGCAACATAAATTAGAAAGAACTATGCCTAAATTTATTTCAGTGAAGGATAGAGTATTGACCTACAAAGAACCGATAGTAGTGATCACCATAACAATATTTTAATGTACAATTCTGTTAAGCTGAGTACAAATATATTAAACAAAATTTGAAAAGTGGAATATATTTTTCAAAGTGACAGTTTTATACAAATTCTATTTAATCAGTTCCACTAGGAATTGCAGGTACGTGGAAATGTTCAATAATGTAAACAATTCTGTAAATGTCCCCAAATAAACCGCTGAACATAAACATCGAAAAATTGTTATAAGTAAGCCCTACGCAAATAAGACACAGCTTCAGGGAGTGACCGTAAATTAATTTTTGATGACATAAGGAGATGACATTATTATAAATAGGAATTTCACTTATCAAGTTTTTTTTTATGTATAGATCCTTATCTGTAAAGGTTCTTATTTTAAACATTTTCAAGAGTTTTTCTGTGGGCCATGTTATTACATGTCCAAAATTAATGCTTCACATTCCTACCATTTTTAGGACAATCAACATAATATTTTTCTGCATTTAGAGATAGCATCAGGGGTATCATAATACCAACCCTAGCCTTATTTGCACCTACCTTACTGGAGACCTTAGTACCTGTATGTATATTAACAATTTCCGTATACCTACAGGTTTCTTTCTCGCAGGAACAAAGATACTAAACGCTGTAAATATTTTTGACCAGCCAAATGCAGTTGTATTTTTTTAAGCCTAAAATTGTATGCTTAAAGTGGATTATAGGCTATAAGTATCCAAAGATACAAGAAATCGAATACTTTAGACTATTTAATATAATCACGTTGCAAGAACAGGGGACGGGTAGAAAAAAATGCCGGGCAACACTATAGGTCTAGGTATCGATGGGTACTAATATAAAACGCATTCATTGGAGTTTATAAAATAAAAAGTAAATATGTAAGGTCCACATATATTTACTGATTTTATGCAATCAATAGTTTTATCATTGTAAAACATCATTTTGAGCATTAGGATATATAGATTATTTAAACTAAAATGTAAACTATGAACACTTCGACTTCCTTTAAGGCAACCAATTGAAGTCTTAATCGCAGAATTTACTAGTGTAAAGATATATTATATATGTATTGTTTTATTAGGTTATATAACTAACTGGTTTCTCATTCCTACATCCAAACTTTCAATAATAGTTTTATAATTTACACTTTCCAGATAAATATCGGTATATCTGAGGTTTTGTGTTGACTAAAGGATATGTGGTAATATATTCCATATTTTTCAATGGTAAACGTTATAAGCTAACTTAAATCAATGAATACGTTAAAAGTGCATTTATACAAATCAACACTTAACAGTGTATGAAAAAACCTATTTCAATATAGGTTATAATCAATTTCTGAAGTTACAAAACGCGCCTGCATTTCTTGAAGGACGTACCAACTTACCTGCAACGCGGCCTCAATGTCCTAAGTGCTGGTTTAAAGACTGTAAAGCCCTTGTACTAAGAAAGACACTGGGCTACATGAGACTGCAGGCGCTCAGGCCAAATTCCCCTGTAAGATTTTGTAAGAGTAACAATGTGATCTCTATTTAGAAATAAAGCTTCGGTACATCCATCAAAGTCCTATACGACACTATTATTTCGTGTTTTCAAAATATCCTTTTGCGAAAGAACAAGACAGACAGGCATAAATCAATTTTGTCCTAGTACACTGAAAATAGGCATAAAATATCTTAAAATTCCACGAATTTTTGGAGCTCAATCAGCTCTCCGAGATATTAATGATTGAAAGTTAAGCTTAAATCGAGCGCTCAGTCAAAATATCCTTGTACGGTGTATGCATTTTTATTGAATTCGACTCATGTTCTTACATTTAAAAAGAGGCTTCACAAAAAATCCCAAACTTAATCACGATAATTGTGGGTTATGGTCAGAATGTGGACATTTTCATTCACATGCACCTCCGCTCCTCGATATTTATTCAGATTGTTTATCAATACTAAATTTATATAAATTTATCCAAATAACTTTGTTTACATTGTGTTTACTATTATGAGCTGTAGGGGAGGGCAGGGTGTATCTATAGAGAAGAATGAAAACAGTAGGTTCCTTTGTAAGCTAAGGAAAACA
Source organism: Homalodisca vitripennis (assembly GCF_021130785.1). Lineage (NCBI taxonomy): Eukaryota > Metazoa > Arthropoda > Insecta > Hemiptera > Cicadellidae > Homalodisca > Homalodisca vitripennis. The sequence continues at coordinate 21,289 of NW_025784077.1, forward strand.
TAGCTTGTATTTATTTTATGGTATCTACTAATTATTAATGCATATGCATTGATAGAATGTGTGACAGACTCAATATCAATACTATTATTTTTTCTCCTTATGTCACAAAAAACTGAAAAAACATGACGTAATTATTCAGGGATAAAAGAGTCCTTATGTACTTTTGAAGAATAAAGTAGAAAAACGATAGAAAATAGTTCAAAAGGCATTAAACAACATAAAGAACATATAATAAAAAATCGTGCGACATAGTATGTTTCACTGTTTATCAAAATAATAACATGCCATGTCCCTATTCTGATGAGCGTCAGAATTGTGGCCAGGATCGTCAGAAAGGTAGCGCTTTCGTATAGAAATCGTTCAGAAAGGGAGCAGTTAACTTACGTATATATATATATATAATAATATATTGATAATATATATATATAGTTATATATAATATATATAGATATATACACACACACACAATTATAATCATTCTACTTTGAACTTGAAAATAAAATTCAATCAAAAACTAATTCAAATGTATACTAATTGAAAAAAAAGTAGTGAAAACTAACCGTGCGTGGCGTTTGGGGTTCCAGGAGATGTTATAAAATCTGTTTGTCATATGATCTTATGAATTTTCGGTTACCTCTTGACCAAAGCAACCATGCGAAGGTTTTTTAATAAACAGAATGATATTATAGTTTGGCAATCTCCTATCATCCAAGGAAGAGCACCATTATATTTATCCGCTACAATATGACGAGTAGCTTGTTTTGAAATCGAAATAATCGTCACGTGTAAATAAATGGGGGGTATCTGTCTCAGTCAATAAAAATACAATAAACCCTAAAACGATTGTATTACTACCTTTATTGTAGGCTAAAACGTACTGAATCCGAAATATTCTACCATTTTCTTAACAGGTTAATAACAAAATAACATTCAGTGGTTAAACGATTAACGTCTCTGAAAAACAACACTGAAAATCTGACGGATTAGTTCTAATAGAAGACTGGAAAACTTGGACATGATCTAGTAATCGGACCTGCTACAAACGCTCCATTACAAGATATAATATTGTATCGATATTTATTATCTACACGCTTATTCAGCGCGAATTTTGTGCGAGTGAGGGTCCGAGCTTTAATAAAAATGTTATATAGTGCAGACACGATAAATTAATGTAACAGCAATTTCATGTCGGCCCGTTTTTCAACCTCCGAGACCTTATCAGATCTTATATACTAAATCTATTTTGCTGAGGAGTCTTTTACAAAAATTTTAATCCTGTAAAAGTTTGCAAAATTATTGCAGTCCGGATAGTTTTTCTTGAAATTAATAAATTACTATATATATGAAAGAAACGGACGGCCAAATACTCAAAATAATTGAATCGTAAAAAGAGTGAAGGAAGGGGTCTCTGAGTGGTGTTAATGGTAGCACATTTCACACCGGCAAGTGGGAGAAGATCCGGGTTTTGAGTCCCGGCGGTGCAAGTACTTTTTGTCGATTACCAAATGTTTATATTGAAAATAAATTTTATATATTAATATATAATAGTATTATATACCGGTCTCTTAAGAAATAATTGATAACTAAAAAAATCTTACTTAAAAAAATGGAAGGTTATTTAAAAACGCACGTATTTTTACAAAAAAAATTTCTTGTGAAATAGCAATAGTATGTTTTTCTATAAACTAATAAATAATACAATAAAATTATGTTAATGTCATAAAAAAATTAATTTTGTAACAACAGCGTCCATGTTTAAACGATAATTTAAATATAGCAAGAAGAATTTATACCGACATAAAAATAATTTAAAAAACATGAAATACACATTTCATTAAAGATTTATCGGATGAAACACCATCAACTCCACAATGAACAACATCAACAAGACACATAGACGCATAGTATATTTGTAATACTGTAAATAATATCGATTGTATTTTGAAAGGAACTCCTCCGTATATCCATGATAAAGATTGTAAATGATTAAACCGAACCATAGCAGTATACTACAATGTACAGTATAATAGTAATGTATAAACTGTACAAACAACGAATAACAGCTGGTTTTTGAGGACGGTATACCTGTATCGTGGGAGACCAGACACAATACCATACTCGACTAGATAACGAGTTCAGTGTCTAGTTTCTTGCGTCAATGACTGCTCAGCGTGAGCCGTGTTGATAATAAATGGGTATTGCTACACATCACTTACAAGACAATTAGACAAGAATGACTACTCGAATGACAAGACCAAGATCGAGCAAAACGGATCTGATAGTGCATGTGCGACTCCTCTCTCATCCTTGTCCTCCGTCCTACATGTTAACAGGAACAGCTTAAACAACAGTCTAACATGTTGTATCACTGAAAACTGGAACAGGATGATTAGAGAACTGGAAAAGGAAAGTTACTACTAAAAACCTACAAAGAACTGCCAAAGGGCGCGAGATTCAGCTAGAGGTGTTAATGTCCTAGAGGCTCGAGCAGCTCTCACAAAGCAAGAGGCTGCCACAAAATCGGAGATATAACGGAAACAGATTATCGGCCATAATCTGTAAAGTAAAACTAATACCCTTACTATACCCGGTGGATTGCCCAGAGGTTTAATAGCTGTATAATTTGCGGTGACTACTAAGCACCAGAATGGCCGAGATCTTCTTGGAATATTCGGCAGCTTTAACAGAAGGCTAGAGCCTTGTTGAGATTCGGGAGAGGCGAGTTAAGTACATACCTTTAAGTATCTAAATATCGACGTGATACCAGAAATAGCTCGGGAGCTTCAATACATCTGAGAGTAGAATATGAGGAATAATATAAAATATCAAACGATTAACAAAGAGTCTGAAATTATTCTAGAAGAGGAGCAACATATAATACGTGAAGATAAAGACGGAAAAATGACCTTTAATTTGCAAAAAGACAACAAGCATGAATCAAATATACTAATTTAAAAAATTAAAAATCAATGTGCTACTGACATTTCTTCCCTGGTGTTTATTATTTTACGATTCGTTTAATTCTGTTACCCGTATATTTATAACAAATTCAATTAAAAGGTTGTATAAAACCTTCAATGACTTCTAACAACGAAATCATCCCAGTTCCTCTTAAAAAAATTGTAAATAAGCAGATAGGAAGAATATTTGAATCAGAGCGGATCTAATGCAACAGCAATCATACCGCCCAGCTTCAATAGAGCAGCATATCGAAGAATTAGAGTCGTGCTCTTTGTGTCTATCTCCTCACTCCCGCTAATTATCATTGCTCTCTCGGTTGTTGATATTAATTGTTTAGGTTCTCAAGCAAATCTGTCATATAAACTCTATCTCTATAATCTCTATCCTGGAAGTTGTGTTTTCCATTCAAACGCCAGAGTGAATAACCTTAAAGGATTTTAAAAAAATTTTCTCTTTTATGATTTTTGCTCTTGTGAGATTGTACTAAATTGGTTTATTTAATTCTTGATGTATCTCTTATAACTTCCAAAATATTCTTCACTACGTGCATCAGTTTTGGAACATACTGTACATCCGCATAACTTAAAATGTAGTAAAGAAAACGGTGGGTGAAATTACTTACAACATCCTAGTTTCTAAACAACATATTACGTGACAAAAAGTCCCATTTACAGCATGTAAATCGGTTTGTTTTACGATCACGAAAGATTTTTGTACAGTAATTTGTGGTTTTTACTAAAGTCAATATCGGTAAAGTACTGCAGCAATTTAACCGTGGATTATGTTATGATAAGGTCTAGGGTTTGGAAATCGAAACCGACATGCATTGCTTTTCGTTGACTTCTGGTACAATAAAGACCACACCTATAACATTTATTAGCTCGTACTCGTTCACTTGATTCTGAGGGCTTCAGTTGTTTAGTGACGGTATTTAGCTTGTTATCCGTGAAGTACTGTAATTATCTAACAAGTTAATGCAATCTAAATGGCAAAAAGGATTATGAGACAAATATGACTTCATTAATTAAAACTAGCACAGCTACGTAAATTTTGAATTCCTTATAGAACGAGAGTGCTTCGCCATGACTTAGGGGCACCTCTTACGTAGGGAATGTCCATTCTCTAATTCTGCGCGGAAATACTCAGACTTTCCTTAATAGCGATTTCGTATGTGCAGGAGTATATTGGAATCCACAACAAAAAATACAATTTTTAGAATATTGTGTTTGAGGCAAAATCCCTTTCTGTAGCGAAATTACGCAAAATGATTGATCCAGTGACATTTAGTGTTACAAGTATGATTTCAAAATATTTTATTTTTTGTTTTTAATTGGGTTTATTTATCAATTGCAACCATTTTGCAGCCAAATACATTAAAAACCAGTCTTAGCTAAAAACGTGCTAGAATGGATATTCACTCTATGGAAGACAAAGAGGAGTCCTGCATGCATATTCTTATAGTGGTTTTGAGGGATGTGGTAAATGTTCCAGTGTATGCCCAATAACGATGTCGCTGCCAGCTCTGCAGATATTGCCGGTGATTGCCAGTCCCCATGCGTACAACAAATTATACCTGTGTGTATTGATTATAAATGATAGAACTGATAATTTTAATGTACACTAAAACATAACTTGTAATTTATGGTACATCATAATGAATATTTTAACAATGGAAATTTAATATCCGCTATTGTATGATCGTTGTGGTGTTGGTGAAAGCCTCTTTAACTGCATCTATCAAACCAGTGAATTAAACTGAAGTGAATATAATGATTGATACAGAATTATTCTTACAGAAAATACACTTTTCTCGTATTATCAGTTATACGTATTAAAAAGAAATTTGTATAAAATTTTGCTATTAAAAAAATATATTATTTTTAATAAAGAACTTACATGTGTATATATATATATATATATATAAATATTTTATATTTATATTTTTGATTCTAGGACCTTCCAGTATTGTACTGTAGATACTATTGTGGTTCTAACTTCAAACTAGTAACATAGTAAAATTAAATATCATAAAATATGTTTGTAACATATAGCTATCATAATATAAATTATATACATGAACATTTTATAAAATTCAGTTTCCTATAGGGTGCCTTGGTTTCGGGTGTGGTGTGATGAAGTTACACTGCTGATCAGAAACCAGTTCGAGTGAAAAAAAACACCGAAAATCAATTGGCGCTGTATCGAAAAGTTTCTGAAAAAGGGATTGAACACTGTAATTTAACCGTTATAATCTGCTATAGGACATTATATCGCAGCTAGTATATACAACAAAATATATCTAAAACGATAGTTAACTTATGTGCCTTTCAAATGTAATTGATTTCCTTATTGCGTTTATAACACATTTTGAACATAATCAAAAATAGTCCATCTCAAGCTCTACCTAAGACGACAGTAGTGTTTGGTCTACTGTTTCCCTAGTGTGGTAAGCTCGGTTTAAAAGTTTTTTGTCGATAAAAAGCAAAGACAAGAGACAAGTCCATATAACAAGTGAAAATTAAAAATTGCCTAGTTTAGTATTTTCCTAGGAATTTAAGAGATGCGTTAAGTATTCATAAGTCTAGTGTTCAGTAGGACAAAACTACACAAGCTATCGCGTCATGCCTGCTTACGGTCTGACTCAACATTGAAGGCCCAAATATGTAGTTTGTCATCAAAGTACCACATAAAATAATTACATTCTTAATGCAGCCTAGTGTATAGGTTATTATGTTGAAATTATATCCATCATCAAACACATTTCCTTGCTGTATAGGCTTGGAAAACATCTTGTGTATTCATCGCGGCCCTTGACCTTGATACATTTGACACTATAGAAAATTTCCTTTACTTTTGTGAAGGTAATGTGTGCAGCCCAAAATCTAAAATAAAAATGAGTAATACTATTGAAATTATGTAACTGTGACATGAATTCAATTATCGGAGTCACTTTGGTCATAATATAAATATCTCATGTGGTTCACTCTGGGCAACTGTTTTTAGAAAACTAGGGGCTGTCCATATAAAAGTACGGAGTGCTAGGTCTATTGAATTATACGTGCTAAAATCTCAGTGATTTATTTTTGAGTTATTACCAAACTTCTGACATAGCAACAGAAAATATATTTCAAAAACCTTTCTTAATTTACCAAAAAATGTTTTCTATTTATACTGGGAGCAATGGTACTAATCGGTTCTAATTACAAAGGTAATCAACTCCACAAAGGAAAATGTGTTAAGCGTCGCAAATATACTAATGTGTAGCTATTTTTAGACCAGTGACATCTGCATGATTATAGTGTCTGATAAAACGTTAGATAATTTATGACTAGGGGTCACCCCTGTCCTCTTTGTAAAAGATTTAACCTCTGCTCGCTGCTCTCGTGTTTGCTCGATGCAAGTAATGACCGTTCTACGATTTTTTAGACCAAGGACCTGTTTTTTAGACATCTCCCTCAATAAATTCGGTTCATAA
>NW_025784078.1:0-24282 GCF_021130785.1 Homalodisca vitripennis
CGTATAAAAGATCAGAAACGTGTGTGCAGTAAAGTACACTTTATGTTGTAGTATTTTGTATTATTTATTCTGGAACAAAGTTTACAGATCTGCATTCTGATTTATTTCAAGTAACTAATATAAAACAGTACATATAGTCTTACATAGATATCGGTCGGTTAGGCCACTTGGGTCACTAATTCTGAAAATTGAGCTAAAAAGAATAGTCATATTGTTAGGGTTTAGTTGTTGCTAGGTCAATGTGAACGTGTATTGTTTACTAAGAAATTGGAATAACAAGTGCATTTGAAAATTGACAAATTTGAAATTGTAAACTCCAGCGCTTACAAACTTCTTCCAATAAAGTTCGAGAACCAAGATGTTTTTTTAATTATCTCTGAAATCTGAGGTGTATTCCTACCTGAAGAGATCTAAGTAGATCTAGACAGCAAGTACATTATGCAATGAGTGACGAATATAGTAGTTATCTTACTGATGATATTCTTGATCCTTGTAAGCAATTAAATTACAGGGTTATTAAACAATAGTTTAAAACTAAATTAGATTTATATAACTTATAGACTATCGACGGAAAGACGTTCTAGACGAACATTTTAGTGTCACTGAATAGATGGCTGGCGCCTGCCTATTATCCCTTCCCAAGTGGGTTAGATTATTGAGGTTACCATCATTACGCTTTATGGAATTATTGGCTTTTCCGACTTCCTGTACGTAAAAAATGTCCCACTAATGTATAGTTCAATCATCTATATATGATGCAGGTGTACAGTTTATCTGTACACAGCCTTCTAATGAAGTACGGGAATTCTTGCTATATTGACGTCAGAGGCGATACTCTCCGAAAAAAAAAGAGTGGAAAGAACGTATTATGTTAAGATCTTACTCCCTTCAGGTGTGCAATAGAGAGTACTGAGCCGGTTCAATACCTATATCTCCCCGGCTCATGTGTGTTTTATATAGTGTATGTGTGTGTGGTTTATTGGCTGCAGAGGCCACTGACCATTTGAAGGCGTTTGGCCTTTCCGGTAGAGTGGCAAAGACTCCGAGCCGTGGTGTACAAGTTAGGAGTAGCTCAGTTTAAATTTTGTTTAATTAAGTGTTTTTGCTGAGCTGTTCTTCTTCTGACATGTGCGGCTAAGTTTACGGCCCCTCACTGATGAGGTCCAGGAGATGAGTTGATTTTCTGCTGTCATCTCTCCATCATGCGTGGTCGCAGAGAACCTTCGCTTTTGCGCTCTGCTGAAGGACGGCCACCATGATGGACCTTGCTACTAGTCAACATCTGTGATACCCTGATCATATTCTTTATTTATTTGTTATTGTTATTGTTGCCATTTATATAGTTTATATTTTGTTATTTAATTTTAAGTTAGTTTTAGATATTATTTAGTTATTTCTTGGATTTCATTAGGAGCCCGCCCTTAGCCGAAGGATACCGGGTGGAATTGGCATTTCTTGTTTCAAATTATGGCGTTTCTAATTTTTGTATGCAGGTGCACCTGATAAGGATTGTTTGAGGAATATACTAGTGCATGCACTTTTTATTTTTTTTTATTTTTTTTATTTATAGTATCTATAGTTATATATTTATATTGACTAGATAGGCCTATGTTGTGTCTTAGTAAATGAACCTAAGTATGCTGACCACGGTGTTCTTTTTTTACCTAGTTTAGTTTTGATCCGGCATCCCGTTCGCCACCATGGGCGCGCGCTTCCCTGTTGGTTTGCTGTGGGTGTGCGAGCGGCGATGTACGGTTTCAGTACGAAAATGTGGTAACTGATAATATATTGCGGCAAGCACCTGTTTTTATACCAAGAGACTGGAATAACCAGGGAATGTAATAGAAAGGGTTAGTGAATGATCAACTTACAACTTTCACTAACTACTTTTAGAAAGACATTAAACTGTAGCCTTCTGAATAAAGTGTTTCTGATTTGCTGTACGACATAGTTCCCGATGGAGTTGAAAGCATGATTTTTCAACTAATAAAAGTTATATGATCCAGAAAATGTGTAACATGTTATTTTCTTTAACATACAAAATTAAATTTAAATTAAAAATATTCATTAGTAAAATTGAAAAAATTAGAACAGACAATTTTTTTAATATTACGAATAACGACTTGAGTTTTAGAATTATCATAAAAAGGAGCGAAATAATTATTTTACTGACGATGAGTCAGACGCTATCTGGCAGGTCCGTGCCCGCACGGATATCGCCGCTTCCCCTCCGATCACGGCGAGAGGAGAAGGCTTCCCCCACCCCCGCGATCGCGCGAACCTATTATAATGACGGCCGATTGAAGACACAGAGAGACAGTCAGTGACCGCGACACCGCCGACGACCGCTGCTCACCACGACTACTTCGACCCCTTCCCCCCCCGACCCCGCTCGCTGAACGACTACATCGCGACTCGACGCCCGCCGCCGATATCCAGCACCAGGTAAGGAACAACGACCCTATTCCTTACTAAACGTGTTTTATCTTTACAATTCTTCCAATTCTTTTTATGTGAAACAGAATTTAATATTTTATTTGTCATTTATGAAAATTAATCGATCTGAAATATATTAGTAATGTTTGATGGTTATAGATTTATTTTGATAAGATAATTGTTTTGATTTTAAATATACTCTTAATAATTTATTTGATATTTAAGGGTATCATTAAATTTAAATAGAATATATTTGACTTTCTCAATTTACTGAAACTTTAATTACTTTTTCAACTTGAATTACTAAAGTTATTCTTTTCTTCAATTTAACTTATATTTAGAATTTCAATTACTCAGATTATTTTTTTTGTCATTTCGACTAAATTTTAATTACTGTGTTAAAATTTTTCCTTTCTAAATTTTTCAGATCTCGCATTTCTTTTCCTGGCGATCGATCTGACACCTCATCCCGAGTTTCCTTTACGAACTTTCCTACCAATTATCTCCTACCCGGAAAAAATTATAAACAGTCGGGACTCGCCTTACCACTGCTTTCTTTCCGGCGATAGTACTGGCATCCTATACCCACGACTTCCTTTTATAAATACTTTCTTCCCACCGACCCCGTCCTCATAAACTAAATCTTATGTTCAATCGATGTAAATTTTTATATTAGGTATAAAGTTTTCTCGACCATCATTCTGTTGTCTGATTATTATCACATTTCTTGGCGAATCTCTAATCTACGCGGAAATATTTTTCTTTCTTAGTGAAGTTCAATCTAATTTTCATTTTATTAATTATTTATATTTTTGTAAGTGATTATCTTAATTTTTCTCCTTTATCTATTTCGGGGCTCGCAACCCTTTCTTTTTATTTTTGCGAACGTCCTGACACCCTCACCCCGATAACCTCCATCAAAATATTTATTTAACGATATTTTAGTTTATTTTTCTGGTGAACTGTGCAGATAGGGTGAGTGTTCAATTTTTCTTTGATATTCATAGAGCCCTAATATTTATAGTAATTTAGCTTAGTAGCCTTATTACATAGTTTTAAATCATTTACCTTTATCTTAGCTTGCATATGGTAGGGTAATTCTGCATGGTGTGTTATAAGTGATTACTTTGTTTTTTTATTTTCCAAAATTATATGCCTGAGAAAGTAAACTTGATATTTTATTTTGGAGCTATACACTTGCCTACAGAATAAATACAGCTTAGTATATTTTTTTTATATTATAAATGCATCTAGCTTTTGCATCCCGTAGAAATATTTTTTGTTAATGGTTAGTACAATGCTTTATGTATATAGTAGTTGCACTGTGATATTGGTGCATGGCTAATCTTTAATTTATAAGATTGTATATTTGCTATTGGTGTTATTTGAATATTGCTTTTGTTTGCCATTGCTATTCATATTTTGCTTTGATTTTGTATTTTGCTTCTACTAACCATCATTATTTAACCGATTAATTATTCCAAACCCGGGCTCTTACATTAATTACTGTATACGACTCCCCGACCAAGTTATCAGTGGAGACTACTCAGCTTACTTGTAATTCCTCACTGACCGACGTATTAATAAACAATACAGTTGTTTTCGAAAATCGAACTCGCTTGAACAATAACTTTCCTAGAACAAGAAATTTTTATTTTTCTGAGCAAGATTATTTTTTTTATTTTTTACTTCTTCAAAATTTTATTGGAGTTGACGTGATGAAGTAAGCCCAACGTTATTTTGGAAGTATCAATTTCTTCCGCAGGGCCCTCTGATTCGACTCCTAACAATAAATAATAGTTATATGAAATTCCTCGAACCCTGGAATTTTCTAACCCAGCTCGACTGGCTATCTGGCAAGTTGCGAATATTTTCGCTTGCCCCGAAAATAACATCGCAAAGTGGCGCCCGAACAACTGGGACTGTAATATACGTTAAGTTACGAACTTTACGATTTACTTTACACTTTTTTGTGAATATACTTTTACAATTTACGACTAAAAATTGTTAAAGTTTTACAACAACTTTTTGTTTAAGAAAATTTTATACGTACAATAATGATGTACTTATTGAACCTCTTTCTCCGCCCTTATCAAATTTTATTCTTTATGTATGTAAACGGAAATGATGGACAAGGGGACGCAAACAAACGAAAAACAACCACAACCACTACGACTTTAACTCGTATTACGACACCACAGGCTTCTGGTGGTACAGTGCCAAAAATGTGTCCTCCTACAGTCGTAACATCAGTCGCACCGATTACTACCACTACTACTGCTACTATTACCGCCACCACTACTACTAGTTCCACTGCTACTAAAATGGGCCTACCGATCCCTCCTACAACCATTCCCAATCCCCAAATTATGCTTCCTTCCCCTTCGGAGAATGATCCTCGTGTGGGCTGTATTTATAAACTACAAAAGAACGACCTACAGGAAGAGTTAAGAAAATTTAATCTGAATCCGGATGGTAATGTGGCTGAACTACGAAAGCGACTTGTAACTTTTCTTAGGTCTGGAAAAACACCTCCTGAACCTCTTCCACCAAGAACAGAATTATTGTCATACGGACAAAACCTCGCGACCAATGTAGTTTCCTCAGCATTAGGACCGATTAGTGCCTCTCATGTTGATGGTCATATACAACAGGAGGAAGTTAGCATTCGAGAAATGTTAAACCTCCCTCCTACAGCTAGTTTTAGATTAGTACAGGAACGATTAGCCCTTTTAATGCACGAAAAGTCTGTAAATTCCATAGCCCAAACAAACACACCAGACATAACAACACCTTACCCGTTTAAGAATGCCGACAGCAAGATCCCTCACAGGTGATGAGCCTTGTGACCCGAATTTTGGATTGGACAGTGACGCTAACATGGTCAGCAGGCCTACATCTGAACTTAGACATCCGGATATCTCTCATATCTGCAATCAAGTTCGGAAAATGGAATTTGAGATTCGATGGGGATGGAGACCCAGTCTCTTTCATTGAGCGTCTCAATGAACTTGCCGAATCTTATGAAATACCTCCCGATCGGCTACTAAAAGCATTACCGGAACTTTTTAAGGGGAACGCTTTTTCTGGTACCGAAATAATAAGTCATTTTGGACAAACTATGACGACTTTATAATCAGCTTCGAAGAGCAGTATCTTCCTCCAGATTACCGACGTAACTTGGACGAGGAAAATAACTCGAAGAACTCAGGGCGAGAATGAGCCAATGCGAAAATTTATTGTAGCCCTTACGACTCTAATTCGACGACGTGGTGGCTTCTCTGTAAACCAAACACTGAAACCGATTATATTCAAACATGAGACCTGAATACAAATTAACGATCAGAAGGGAAAGTTTTCACTCGATTAGTGAACTAATTCATCTTGCCGAGGGATTGAAAGTTATTTGCGAGAGAAGAATAGTTATCGACCTCCTCCAAATCCGGCTCAATCCATGGTACCTGAGACGGCATACGACTCAAAACGTAGAGTTTTTAAGTCATACCCAGTACAGATGATAGATAAGCCAGAACTGTATCACGATAAACCCAAATCTTTTCCCGATAAGCGAAGGTTCGAGCCCTCTACAACTGTCCCGACTAACACTACTCAGCCAAGGCATCTTACTACAGATACAACGACTGCCATTCCTATTTGTTGGAATTGCGAAACTAAAGGGCATAAATATCACCAGTGTCCCTCTCCCTAAAACCATTCGCTGTTTTAAACTGTAAGAAAGTAGGAGTTCGAACCGTCCAGTGTCCTTGCAGGCAGGGAAACATTTCCGGAGCCCGGAGCGTCAGAGGTGTCCCGGGACTCTGGGGCAACAAATCACCTCAATCGAATGGCCCAAATGGCTCAACCAAATAAAAGAATTTAACAAAAGCAGCTGTGCAGAAGTTAAATCGAACGATCCTAGACCATTTTTATCCATTAAGATTCAAGAAACTACCTTTTGTGCACTGCTTGATACGGGATCAATGGTGACTATTATAGGGGAAAGAGTAGCTAATCATCTAGTACAGTTAGGTGTTAGGCCTAAGAACGTAAATGTTAATGTTAATATGGCCGATAGCACAAATAGCCAGATATCTCAGGCCTTCGAATTTAACTGCGAAATAGCCGATATTACAACTAAGGTACGTGCCCTGTTTCTACCAGGCTTAACTACGCCGATGATTTTGGGTATGGACGTTATAACGCCTTTAAAACTGATCGATATCACTCCTCATGAAAGTACTGCAGAAACAGTGACTAGATGCGATAATTCAAAGACTATTCATACTGATGCCGTTATAACACTAACAGAAGTAGAAAGTAAAAAACTGAAAGAATTCCTTGATTATCAGTTGAATTTGTTCGATGGTTTTATTGGTCGCACGACATTAGTGGAACATAAAATTCGCCTTAAAACTGATACACCCATTAAACAGAGGTAATTATTATCGCAACCCGGCAATGCAGGCGATCATTAACAAAGAAGTTTACAAGATTCTGGATCCAGGCATCATTGAACCATCATCTAGTCCTTGGAGCTCTCCACTAGTGCTGGTTAAGAAATCGAATGGAAAAGTAAGGTTTTGCATCGACTTAAGGCGAGTTAATGCGGCCAGTGAGCAGGATGCATATCCCCTTCCCCAAATAAGTGCGATACTCGACAAACTGAGAAATGCTTGCTATATATCCACGATCGACCTAAAGGATGGCTATTGGCAGGTACCTCTCGAAGTTAACAGTAGACCAATTACGGCTTTCACCGTTCCCGGCAGAGGGTTATTCCAATTCAAGGTCATGCCATTTGGCTTACACTCTGCTCCGGCTACCTTTCAGAGATTGCTAGACCAAGTGATAGGACCTGAGTTTGAGCCTTACGCTTTTGCCTATTTAGACGATTTGGTGCTGGTATCCCGAACTTTCGAAGAACATTTAAAACTTCTGAAAGAAGTGTTTGAACGCCTTAGAAATGCAGGATTATTACCAAATATGGAAAAATGTAAGTTTTGTAAAAAGGAGTTGAAATACCATGGCCACGTAATAAACGAGAAAGGAAATCCAGACGGATCCAGAAAAGGTTAAATCAATTGTAGATTTTCCAGCACCTAAAACTGTAAAACAAGTACGGAGTTTTCTTGGGACTTGCGTCTTGGTACAGACGATTTATCGAAAACTTTGGCAAACATATCTAAGCCATTGACGAATCTCTTAAGAAAGGGGAATAGATGGGAATGGACGGATTCTCAAGAACGAGCATTTAATTCCCTTAAAGCAAAACTTTCTACCGCACCGGTCTTAGCCTGCCCTGACTTCAAGGAAACTTTTGTGGTCCACGTGGATGCCTCCAATGAAGGTTTTAGGGGCTTCGCTTACTCAAACTATTGGCAAGCGGGAGAAGGTTATTGCATATGCGAGTCGACTTTTACACGAGAATGAAAAGAAATTTTCCGTAACCGAGAAAGAATACCTAGCTCTGGTATGGGCCGTTCAAAAATTTCGTTCGTACTTCGAAGGGTACAAGTTTATTGCGATAACTGACCATCAAGCTTTAAAGTGGTTGATGAGTTTGGAGAAACCATCCGGAAGACTTGCTCGCTGGATGCTGGAACTACAGCAACATGACTTCGAAGTCCAATACCGCAAGGGAGTCCTGAACCGAGTAGCAGACGCACTCTCCCGGTATCCGATGGACACGTCAAGCTGTGATCCTGTAGTCGGTTCAACCGTTGGTTGTAGCACCGCCAACGAGAGTTCGAATAACTCTCGGAGGCAACTATCGCTCAAAACCAAGGAACCAAGGCTATAAAAAGCTTCAGGCGAAACTTATGCCCGATTGGCACTCGAAAAATGCTTCGGAAGGTATCTGCAAGTCCGAATAAATATGCAGATTACACCATTCGAGGAAACAAACTATACCGAAAAATCGATAAATCAAGTACCGACCCAAAAACCAATAGGAAACGTTGCGTACCAGATTCTCTAATGTCCGATGTACTGAAAGAAAATCATGACAGCGCAACAGCTGGCCATTTAGGTGTAAACAAAACGATTCAGAAAATCAGTGCCAGATACTTTTGGCCTGGATGGAGAAACGATATTCGAAAATATGTAAAACATTGCGACACTTGCCAGAGATACAAGGTGGAACAATGTAAAACCGGTGGGGAAAATGCATTTCAGACGCCCCCAAGGACCTTGGTTCACAGTAACCAGCGATCTGATGGGACCTTTACCTCGATCTCGTAAAGGAAAACAGATTTATCCTGGTGTTCCAAGATACCTTTACTAAATGGTTAGAAATTGTAGCATTACCATCAGCAACTGCTAAGAAGGTGGCAGAAAAGTTCGAAGACCTTATATTGATGCGATATGGTGCTTCCAGAAGTAGTACTGACAGATAACGGAACGCAATACCTCTCGAAAATCTTCCAAAAACTTACAAGTGATTGGGGAATAATTCACAAAAACAACCGCACCTTATAGTCCGCAGAGTAATAAAACAGAGCGAACGAACCGCGTATTAAAAACTATGATTTCTCAGTTCGTGCGAAATGATCATCGTAGTTGGGATCAACATTTTAATGAATTTAGATTTGCGTTGAATTCATGTTGTAGCGAGTCAACAAAATTATTCCGGCCATGCTCAATTTTGGTAGAGAACTTAAAACTCCAAACTGTATCTACGGCCAAGTATTCGAGAATACCACTCAAGGTGCGGTTAAACCTAGCGAAATCGATATACATGAAACTCGAATGAACTTCATGCTAAAATTAAGGGAAAAATGTAAGCTAAACATGGAAAAAGCACATACTCGCCAAGCTCATTACTATAATCTCAGAAGAAGAGATAACAGTTTTTTTTGTAATAGGCCAACAAGTTTTGAGGCACAGCCATACACTTTCCTCAGCGGCTGAGAATATAGCAGGAAAATTGGCACCAAAGTTTGAAGGACAATACATCCTATATAGAAAAATAGGATGGAATATATTCGAACTACGAGATCTCCAAGGAAAAGACGTAGGCCGAGCCCATACGAAGGATCTGAAGACATACTCCTTCTTTGGAGGCACACTAGATCCCTGTGTTGCCCCGTAGTGTGCCCATAGTTTCGTTTCTACTAATCTGTTTTATTGTATGATTTCTTGGTTGCCCGATGTGTTTATTGTTTTTGGTGCCAAGAATTACTTTAGTATTCCTGTGACAAATTTCCTTTCTGTCCCAAACTATTCCTTGTAGGACTGCCACTCCCCTGTGCCCGGCGTGTCTAGTATCCTTCCCTTAGAGATTTTATATTTTCGATTTTTGTTTATTTTTATTAGTAAAGCGAGATCTGATTTTGTTTTCTAGCAATTATATGTATTGTGAAAGACTGTGCCCGTAATATATTTTAGTGTAAATTTTAGTTTTGTTAAATAATTTTTATTTGGTTATGCAGATTGCAATTTGTTTTTAGTTATATTTTCTTACCAGAATATGTTATCATTTTAATTTTATTTGTTGATTAAAACATTAATTTCGTACGAAAAGAGTCTTTAGTTTGTTTAATTTCATTTCAGAAACTTTCAAAACGAATACAAGAGGGAGGTTAAACTACGGTAACCTTTTTTGTTTATCTATATACAAATACCACATTTAACTTTTTTTCTTCTTTTTTTTGTTTCCCGAAGTACAGATGGGGTGTAACATGTTATTTTTTTAACATACAAAATTAAATTTAAATTAAAAATATTCATTAGTAAAATTGAAAAAAATTAGAACAGACAATTTTTTTAATATTACGAATAACGACTTGAGTTTTAGAATTATCATAAAAAGGAGCGAAATAATTATTTTTACTGACGATGAGTCAGACGCTATCTGGCAGGTCCGTGCCCGCACGGATATCGCCGCTTCCCCTCCGATCACGGCGAGAGGAGAAGGCTTCCCCCACCCCCGCGATCACGCGAAACCTATATAATGACGGCCGATTGAAGACACAGAGAGACAGTCAGTGACCGCGACACCGCCGAACGACCGCTGCTCACCACGACTACTTCGACCCCTTCCCCCGACCCCGCTCGCTGAACGACTACATCGCGACTCGACGCCCGCCGCCGATATCCAGCACCAGGTAAGGAACAACGACCCTGTTCCTTACTAAAGTGTTTTTATCTTTACAATTCTTCCAATTTTTTTATGTGAAACAGAATTTAATATTTTATTTGTCATTTATGAAAATTAATCGATCTGAAATATATTAGTAATGTTTGATGGTTATAGATTTATTTTGATAAGATAATTGTTTGATTTTAAATATACTCTTAATAATTTATTTGATATTTAAGGGTATCATTAAATTTAAATAGAATATATTTGAACTTTCTCAATTTACTGAAACTTTAATTACTTTTTCAACTTGAATTACTAAAGTTATTCTTTTCTTCAATTTAAATTATATTTAGAATTTCAATTACTCAGATTATTTTTTTTTGTCATTTCGACTAAATTTTAATTACTGTGTTAAAATTTTCCTTTCTAAATTTTTCAGATCTCGCATTTCTTTTCCTGGCGATCGATCTGACACCTCATCCCGAGTTTCCTTTACGAACTTTCCTACCAATTATCTCCTACCCGGAAAAAATTATAACAGTCGGGACTCGCCTTACCACTGCTTTTCTTTCCGGCGATAGTACTGGCATCCTATACCCACGACTTCCTTTTATAAATACTTTCTTCCCACCGACCCCGTCCTCATAAACTAAATCTTATGTTCAATCGATGTAAATTTTTATATTAGGTATAAAGTTTTCTCGACCATCATTCTGTTGTCTTGATTATTATCAAATTTCTTGGCGAATCTCTAATCTACGCGGAAATATTTTTCATTCTTATTGAAGTTCAATCTAATTTTCATTTTATTAATTATTTATATTTTTGTAAGTGATTATCTTAATTTTTCTCCTTTATCTATTTCGGGACTCGCAACCCTTTCTTTTTATTTTTGCGAAACGTCCTGACACCCTCACCCCGATAACCTCCATCAAAATATTTATTTAACGATATTTTAGTTTATTTTTTCTGGTGAACTGTGCAGATAGGGTGAGTGTTCAATTTTTTCTTTGATATTCATAGAGCCCTAATATTTATAGTAATTTAGCTTAGTAGCCTTATTGCATAGTTTAAATCATTTACCTTGATCTTAGCTTGCATATGGTAGGGTAATTCTGCATGGTGTGTTATAAGTGATTACTTTGTTTTTTTTATTTTCCAAAATTATATGCCTGAGAAAGTAAACTTGATATTTTTATTTTGGAGCTATACACTTGCCTACAGAATAAATACAGCTTAGTATATTTTTATATTACAAATGCATCTAGCTTTTGCATCCCGTAGAAATATTTTTTGTTAATGGTTAGTACAATGCTTTATGTATATAGTAGTTTGCACTGTGATATTGGTGCATGGCTAATCTTTAATTTATAAGATTGTATATTTGCTATTGGTGTTATTTGAATATTGCTTTTGTTTTGCCATTGCTATTCATATTTTGCTTTGATTTTGTATTTTGCTTCTACTAACCATCATTATTTAACCGATTAATTATTCCAACCCCGGGCTCTTACAGTAAATTACTGTATACGACTCCCCGACCAAGTTATCAGTGGAGACTACTCAGCTTACTTGTAATTCCTCACTGACCGACGTATTAATAAACAATACAGTTGTTTTCGAAAATCGAACTCGCTTGAACAATAACTTTCCTAGAACAAGAAATTTTTATTTTTCTGAGCAAGATTATTTTTTTTATTTTTTACTTCTTCAAAATTTATTGGAGTTGACGTGATGAAGTAAGCCCAACGTTATTTTGGAAGTATCAATTTCTTCCGCAGGGCCCTCTGATTCGACTCCTAACAATAAATAATAGTTATATGAAATTCTCGAACCCTGGAATTTTCTAACCCAGCTCGACTGGCTATCTGGCAAGTTGCGAATATTTTCGCTTGCCCCGAAAATAACATCGCAAATCGTCTTTACAAGTTTTCTCCACTTAATATATTTACACTTTGATTGTGATTATGTTTAATTATTATCTATTGTATTATTATTAATTTACGGTAACAAATAAAATTATATCATAGGAAGGAAAAACTTTGTTTAGAATAAAAATAACAGTTACGTTATCACTGTCCACGAACTGATATTGACAGTTGCAACAGTGACTGATTTACAGTTTTGAACAGTTATGGTGCCAAATATCCTCCATAACTCTGTTGTTAAACCAATGCAGCTACGAAGTATTTGGCACTGTTCTTCTTCATAAAGTTCTTCCGTATTTTTTGCCTATTGGTATATAAATGTTTAATGTTTTTATATCCTTAATTTGGAAATAATTTATATTAGGTAGCTTTAAAAATATCGATATATAAAAAATGATGCTGCCAAAATCAATATTCTCTTTAAGAATAATTGTTTTTTACAAAATTATTTAATAAATTTAATGAACAATAATGGGACTTCCTTATGCGAGAATATTTCAAGAGAGATTTCTTGTATTCTTTGTTGTTTAAATTTACGTGAACTTATTTCCTAGATACTAATTGACCCAATTACCCATTAGCCTGCCGAATGTGATAAAAAGACTGTTTATGTATGTCTTTCTATCTGTTCACAGGTCATCTCGAAGATCAAAGAACTTTGGATTTGAAATATTCCATCCATCCTAGCGAAACATACTACGCCACGTGTGTTACACCCTGTATTAGACCAATTAAAAATGTATTGGCTTCCATGCATTTATTCATTTATTGACTAATCTTTTACACGTATTTAAAATGTGAGAGAAGGTGAGAAATAATTTACGATAAAAATCTTTTTTAAATGCTCACAAAATTTTATTGCATTGTGCTCCCGAAAAAACAACGGCATCCACTCACGTGACGTCAGGACGGTTAGCGGCCCTTTTCATCTCCACAAACAAAGTCGAACCGCTTTAAACAAAACAACTTATAAATTTTATACTTTTTGGTACTATAAGTCGAAGAACCTACAAATTTGACGTAATTTTTGAAAATCATAAAATATAAAAAAAGCAAAAAAAATCTGTTTGATAGGCATTCAAATTCTTCTTTATTGCGGTAGCTCACATAATTCTATGAATAAAATAATGCCACAAAACTTGCACGAAATACAACAATGTTCTTATACAGTTAACATCAAGATACCCGCCACCTTGCTCTTAAAAGTAATTGATACGTGATAGTCCAAAATTTATTCTGAATCTGAATTAATTATGTAATTAACGATTTACATGAGGATTTACCTGAGGGCATAAATGTACAATACATTTATTAGGAAGTTGGTCATTCAATATTATTAACCTAATTCAATATTAAATTACGAGGCATGTTTTTAAAGTAAGTGCGGTTTTTAAATTACGCCGCCGCAGCGCTGCAGTTGACGTTTATGCGCGTAGTGTAGCTACATCAGTTGGGAAGCCACGGACGCCATTACTACGCCGTTTGATCGAGTCTTCGTTTGTTTACGCGATTTTAAAATGCCGCCGACTATCGAGAATCCCGCCGACTGTGAAGTGCGTGCTGTGTTTCGCTTTCCCTGTGCTAAGGGCTTAAAAGAAATTGACATTCATCGGCAAATCAGTGAAATTTATGGTGAAAACATTATGAGTGAAGGAATAGTGGGGATTCGTAATTAAGTGTCGATTTATTAAACCAACAGCATACATACATTGTTTGAAGTGAGTGATATTTATATTATACCTGATAAACTAAAAACACTTTATAAACGCCTCACGTTTGCTAATCTTCTTCGTTTACAGGACGATATCTCGTTTCTTGGTTTCCTTCGAGGAAGTTTCTAAATACAAATTTCCTTTACAGCTGTAGCAGTAAGTTTGTAAACTCCGTCTGATTTATCTTAAACGCGTCCTTGCTTCCTTAACAGTTGTTTAAGACTTTAATTTTAATCAGTATATATCTATCTACTTTATTATTAATTATGGTTTATCTTTATTAATATAAAAAATAAATACATGATTTTGTTTAATAGTATGACAATTCTGTATCTACAACCTTTACGTAGTGAAATAGTTTTTGTATTCAATATGGGCCTGTTCGACAGTAAATGATAAAATATATTATTTAAAAATACCATGTCCTCTATTTACAGAAGGGTTCACTGCCTTCTGTTCTTAAAATTGTCTAGCAGTATTACTTTTACAATTATAATTTATAAAATAGATCAAAAGTTGGATATATACTCTTATTTGTTTGTAAAAATACAAAATGACAACAGGGGTAAATTAATTTTGGTTTTTTTGTGTAATATTCAGCAGTTACACAACATTATTTATTTGATTAGTGATTTAAAACAGTTTCTCGACCGACGTGACACACTGGTGGAATTCGATCTCTACGAAGTTTAAAATTTTGGATGACTATGTATAAGTCTTATATATATATATATATATATATATATATATGTGTGTGTGTGTGTGTGTGTGTGTGTGTGTGTGTGTGTATGTGTGTGTGTGTGTGTGTGTGTGTGTGTGTGAGTCTATTATTATAATACCTTTAAATTGTAATGGAAATATGTTAGTGAATTTAAAAAAGCGTTAATTTTTTCAATGCGTTGCACGTTAAATTGCTACTAATTGTATATTTTTTCAAACAGTAATTAGATTTACAGCCTACAATTTGCATTTCTATTCATTTACAGATACGAGTATAGACCATTTATTAAGCATTGGTACAGAGGAAGAGCAGTTTTAGACTGAAACTAGAACAGGCTAACAATAGGGCTTAATTAAACAAAGACTACGTTTAGTTTAAATACTAGCCGCTGAGTTTGAGCAAGGACTCAGCATCTGCTTTGTCGTTCTGTCTAAATTTAATTCCTTCATTTAACTGTATTTACCAATTTACGGTCTATTGTGTTCAAATCACTGTCAAAGAGTCAAGAATTTCTCTAAAACTCTGAGGGGCAATCTAGGATGTCAACATTTTAATTGCAAAGAAGTATTTATATGTAGGATTCTTAAGTTTAGCTAATTCCAGAAAAGCAGACATACTATGTCCTGGTAGTGACGTGCGCTATCTAGACTTGGAGGCTTATGTATAGTTGAGCTGTCTCACTATGAACAATAAACCTACGTGGAACTTACTTCTTCCTTAACTAGCCTCCACTAGTCAGAACCTACAATTGCTCATTTCTTCTTCCTTCTTCACATTCCCCTTTAAAATTTTAATGAGATGCTAATTTACGGTTTTCAATGTTATTGTACCAAACGTACTGAAAATTTTATACATTTTATTGTTTGTTCTCGTCTTACAATCTCTGTTTTATATATCATACTCTTTTTATTCAATCGAGAATACAATTTTCTATACTCAAGAAGTACCCTTTGTCTGTATAGCGAAATTTAACATACTGCCCCCTCGAAGTTCAGTCTCAAACAATTCAGTTTTATGTCTGCATTGCCTTGTGATTCTATTTGTAATTGTCACGTCAACACGATAATTGACTTGTAATTTCATTGCTTTTTAAAATATAATACCACATTTAGCACCGTATTGATGCTAGTACAGAGATATTGTAAATGTTATTTTGGGTTATAATTAGTATTATTTCGTTATAATAATGTATCTCTTTTCTGTCATCATGTCTAAGAAATATAACACAAAAAAGTGTAGTCTAAAACTGTCAAATATATTCGGTTTTTATAATCTATTCATGCAAATATTATTCTGAAAAAAACTTATCTCCTTACAGTTTTAGTAGGATTAGGTAAATTAACATGGGAGGGTAAATTAAAAAAAAAATTATATAAAGAAAAAAGTTGTCAAATGTATAATTAAATATTGCCATTAAAGTGTTTAAGCTAAAAAAAAAAAATTCATAAATTAATTGGAACGCAATTAAGTCTTTTAGTTTTAGTTGTGTACAACACATATCTACCAAATGTGCGATACAATAATCTAGTTTTTAGTATAAAAAAATAGGAACAACTGTGAGTGTAATAGTTTATTTAGACTCAAATACCGGACATAACAGAATTCCTGTTTTTTTCTTTTTATTAATTCCAACCATGTAACAATTAATAGTAATGTTGACACAAACCAAATAAATGTAGTTATTTGCATATATAAATAAGGCTTTTCTCGGAATTAATAAAAATGTTTAACTGCAATGGACGAAGAAAATTTAAGGAATACAACATTTTAGGAATAATTTTGATGTATTAGGGAATATATATATTTATTTATTTATTTCTTTAATTATATATATATATATATATATATTTACAAAGGCAAACTTTTGACATTATACTTTGCAACATAAATCTATTATTACCTTCATAAATCAGTATGTCACACGTTTTAAAGTAATTTGTGACTATCTACAATACAAAAGATTTTTTTTTTCAATAAGAATCAATAATTTGTACATAAATTCATATAATTGTCGGTGGGGGAAGTGTGGCAACTTTGATAGGAATCTATGTTCAAATTCGTTATTTGAAAAGTTAACTATAATATAAGGACGGGGATATGAAACTAGTGCAATAAATGTGTCGTTACATAAGAAAAATCAAATAAAGTAATAACTTGTTTTATTTAAGTTACTTTATCTAATGATAAATTACGCATGGAACAAACGTAACATTTGGGCTTCTGTAATACAGACGGCCATACCTCATTACTTCCCTCAGGAGATTTTCAATTGATGTATACATACTGGAGCTTAAACCTCAAAAACCCAGATTAAAAACGTAACGTTAAAAGTCCTGTTTACTTTAAAGTAAAGTACCTTATATATTGGGTTGCGTTGTTTGAGACTTTTAAGGGTCATTCTACACACTAATTTAGTCGTTTTCAAGATTGTCAGTAATCGTTCACTTTACTGTATAAACTATGGAGATAACTCGTGCAATTGGAAAATAGATAGACATGAACATTTTATGATACACTATTCAAAACGACTGAACACGAAACCTTTAAACAATTTCTTGTAAGTTTAAGAACATTTTTTTAAAGATTCGCTAGAGCCGCTAAGACTATAAAATAGAGAAATCATTAAAAATTCGGTGATACTTTTCATATATAGTGTGGAAAATCAATAAATATAAAAAATATTACTCCTCCTACAATTTGCCGGAAATTTAAAACAAGTTATACATTAAACCCATTAAAAAATGCCAAGGCACTTCATTAGTTTGTTAAAACAACAAGTTTAATGGAAAATCAAAGTGTAATTAATTCAAAACTTTTTAGTTCTAGAATAAGCACGACAGTTTCAATGATGCTGTTTTTTTATTCTCCAGGAAACTATTGATGCTACTAACAAAATCTATTATTCACTCCTTTGAAAATATTATCATTATTTTTTATAAAAATTAGCAAACCCATTTTTGAAATGATGATATGTACTTAACGTGTAACTTTCTTCCAATATCAAATGTCCAATTTTTTCCTATAAGGAATCTAGATTTCCCCAAAACTAATAAATTTTTTATACTATAATAATTTTATAATAGTTGTCGATTATCTCTATAGGCGCAAGATTTTGCAGCAGATATTTCTCGACCTTTGCAAGGCTTTTGGCTGTCAGCATTACTAGACACTTCTGCGCCAGTTAAAGGCGTAGGGCATCCGTGATTTACCGCACCGACTGATTACGTCATATTCTAAGAAAAGATACCAATTTGTACTAAGAACCGTCCCTAATCCCTACAGAAATAACATAATTGACCAGTCTGTTTGTAGTATATAAAAATAATATGAAATCATTTACTTTTAATTGAATCAATATGCAGACAGTACATGTCCATGTATTAATTTATGAAAGTAACAGGAAAATTAGAAAGTAAATACTTAGTAAGTTTTATTCTTACATTCAAAGACTTTCTAAAATTACCCTCAGCACAAACTAGTCAACTTCCCATTATAAACAATTCGTATGGTCATTGCTGTGTACCAACTACCTAAATAACTCAATGAAAAAAATTGAATATTACTAATATTGTACTTAAGTATGAACAATGAAATCAGATAGAGTCCAATTTGCCAAATGGGGGGAATAATTATGTAGCAAGAGCGATAGAGGAAAGGTTACACTGAGATAAACAAAAACTCTGCTTTAGGAAATTAAATACGCTTTTGTGATGTGTATTTTAATCTAAAGCATCCAATCTGCTAAAAGCAACAAACACTTGCTGTAGCAAGAGTAAGAGTAGGAATGTTACACTGAAACACCAACCATATTTTATTAATACTTTTAAATAACGTAGTTATATGTTTAAATGTGGCAAGGACTACATCTTTTACCAAGATCGGCTGTGGAAATTATACGCTGAGACAACAAACACTTTGCACTAATGTATTTATTCTTGTTTACCTAACCTAAAACCTACTCGTGTACTTAAAACCTAACCTTCAAATTTGACAATGCAAGCAAAATTCAATACAAAATTTATGTTATTCTAATGGTATGCCTTCTTGTCATGTGTATATATATATATATATATATATATATATATATATATATATATATATATATATATATAACTTAAGTATCCTATCTGCTAAGTGCAAGGAATTCATGTTTCTTATTTTAACGATAGCTAAAAAGAAAAGGTCACACTGAGGCAACAAATACTTTGCATTAGTAATTATATACGCTCTTTGAATGTTATATATTTAAAAATTAAGAATTAAATCAGCCAAATTCAAAGAGCGTTTGCGGAAGTGAGAGCGAGATGAGAAGGTTAGATGATAAAACAATCACTCTATATTATAGCAATGATTCCTTATAATTTGGTATACTTAAAACCTAAGCACTCAATCAGCTCAATGAAAAGAATACTTGTTGTATCAAGAGAGAAAATGGGAAGACTACACTGAGACAACAAACTCTGTGTTATTTATATCCGTTGCGGAGATGTATGAGATGTTGGAATTTTTTTGGGAAGGAAGTTCATGTTTAATAGAATACAAATTAAATCGTAGTTACGGTTTTTAATATTTTGTTTAGCATATTGATTAATGATAGATACCCGCTTATTGTGGATTATGTATACTTTATCAACTTGATAAACCAATAAAATATCAATTTTGATCAAGACTAAAAGTACCAAATTTGCGGACTATCCTTCGCCTAGATCAATTCACAGATTGTCAGAAGTGTAAGTTATAAATCTTGGGATCGTCAGTAATGTACTGATGGAAGGGTGCGGCTCTGTCTGTCCACAGTGATTTCTACTAATTATCACGGATATGTTCCTTTGTTTTTTTTATATTTTCAAACAGTTATTAGTACTACGATACAAATAAAGGTATATTATAATAGGATAAAAAATATCAATTTTATCATTTTGTACACATCATTTGTAGTGTAGCAATAGGCAGTTTTATTTATTATTTTGTTCAACAAAAGAATTAAAACTATAAGTCTACGTCCATACACTACACACTAAGTCTAATCAAACTTAAATATATGGATATGTCTATGCGATATCTTTTAAATATAGAATAACAGAAAAAAAGAAAACGCTATTTTATTTTATTTTTAAAACAGTAGTATAAAAATTTTTTTAAATAAAATAATAATGCATTCTGAATTAATAAAATTTAATTCTCAACCCTGTATGTTATACATAACACTTAACACACCTCAAAGTAAGTAAGTAGCTAACACCAGTAAAGTTAGTACAGTTTGTATCTAAGTAATTGTGTTGTATATTTAAACAACTGTAGTATACATACATATACGTATTGCATTTTTTGACACTATCGTCCTTATTGTTAGAGATTTTTATCATCTACATCGAAGCTTCTTACTTTTACAAGAAGTTTTAAAATTTTGTCTAGGTTTCTCTACTCTTAATGTGATGCAAGACATTAGTCATGAGATTCTTCATCGCTATCTTATTCCAACAAATCCCATGAGTCAAGTCTGTAACACTGTCAGATAACAGACGCTGCACTAAGTGGAATTTGAAATAAAGGTGAATTCAACCATCGTATCGTACTATTTATTATGCGACGATGGGTTATAATTACATCCAAATCTTCATCTCTGATGTTTGTATTTTGGTTTCGGTGTTTATTGATGTTATATAATTTGCAAATTTTTTCAAATGTTTCATTTCAATAAATATAACGCTTAAGTCATCTGAATTAAAACCCAGTAAACAGAAACATATTTATTGAACTAGATGGCAGCTATAACGTATATGCAACCGCGATAATGTTTATATATTTTTAAAGGAACTTGTTTGTTTTAATTACCGCATAACTGAGAACAGGGCTATATTACCTGTGTCTACCCTTACCGCCTTGCTTATCCATTACTATTGATAAGATCGGCAAAATTAATGAACATTTTAACGTATTTGCATAACATATATTTTTGTAAAAATCTGTTCACCACTTCAATCAGACAAATTTTCAGTTATCTCAGAATAATAAGATGATTTATGGTTCTATATAATTTCAGTTTTAAGGTATAGATACAAATACTTACTTTGATCTGTGCCATTCTTTGACTTCCATACCTAATTAAATTTGGATCCAAAGATTAAAAAAACGTAAGAGGTTTCTTCGTCTTTTATATCATTCAATAATTTAATTCATAAGAATTCAAAATATCTCATTATTACAATATAAAAAAGCATGCATATTTTAGCATATTGTGTTATAATTGATTACACAGTTTTAAAATTTTATATAATTTCAATATTATGTCCATCCAACCTCTTTTTTAACTGTATCTGTGAGTGTTTCCTTTGTTTTAAAGCAGTATTCCTGACCATTACATTGGGGCGCTGGAGCGAAAGCGACTGAAACTTAAAAGAAAGCTGATTTATTGTGGAATTCGTTCACCCATCGAAGCAATCGCTATTTCGTAGAAAATATAAGAAAGACTTTGAGTTTTCTGTTACATACACGTTTACAATTTCTCACTACTGAGTATGCGTCCATATAGAAAAATAATATAATAGATTTATACTTTAATTGTTATCTTACGAAAGCCGTTCCACACGAAGCTCCCACAGATGTCAACCGTAACAGTAAACCTTCTTGTACTTTTAAAAATCATATCACAATAAGAAGCATTTTAATATGAGAAAAAAAGAGTACAAAATGGAGATGTATTTTAAACAAGCGAAGATAGCTTAACTCTCACAAATACATGAAATTTTAGGTAATATATTTAAAATTAAATGCCGTCATAAAACAAATATTTACTGTAAATACTACACAATTGTTATTTTCAGTTAAATAATTGTTTGATTTTGTTATCTAAATGTAATGTATTAGCTATAGATACATATTTATGGATTTAAATTGCATAGCGAAGATCACCCCATGTTTATGTGTCGTAAATGTTTAATATTCCGCGCTGAGGTACGACAGTGAAACACGAACTTTACGGCATAGTAAAGTTGGTACAATGTTTGCGTAATGTAATTATATTTTGCAAAACATAATTGGATAAATATAACGATAGTAACTACGGTTTTTAAAATTGATTTATATTACGCTACTATTACTATTATAACAAATTTATTAAACACTTTATTAAAAAAAATGCTACATGGTTTAGGTTTGGGTTGCCTTTTTACCTTACTGATTTTGCTGTATTAAACGTATATACATTTATAATAAATGGATTACTCAATGTGTTTCCAGAAAAATGTATCATTAGATAGCATTAGCGATAAATTTTACTCAACGTTAAAATACTTTATGAATGGCTTACTGTACGTTTTAATCAAGCTGAGACTTATATTACCTTACATTTATTATAATTAAGTTAATAAATAACCTAAGGAAATCAATAGTCAACGTTTACATGCAGAAACGGCATTTGATAACTACATAACAAAGCACTCCATGGTTCGTCGATCGTCACAATATAATTCCTTGTGAACAAGATATTTAATCGTAGTATTGAGTAAGTTCCTGTATTTATTTTATATAACACTAGATGGCCTGTGTAGATGTACACA
Organism: Homalodisca vitripennis; assembly: GCF_021130785.1. NCBI lineage: Eukaryota > Metazoa > Arthropoda > Insecta > Hemiptera > Cicadellidae > Homalodisca > Homalodisca vitripennis. Next base: position 22,440 of record NW_025784078.1, read on the forward strand.
GCACCTAACATAATTTTCCCGTACGTTTCCCATCTTCAAATTAAAGTACCAATTTAAAAGTATTTAATTAAAAGTTTAAGACAAATGGCCAAATACAAAATATTTGAGCAAAAGAAACAGCCAATTTGTTATGTAGTAGCAACATATTCACGCGGTAATTGAGACATTAAAGTCAGTCTCTCAACAAAGCTTGTGTTTTATTAACTTAAAAGTTTACTGATATTATTTAAAAATATACAAACTAACTTTGAGGATGGTTTGTTGAAACTATAACGAATTTAAAAGTTGTATAAATTACTGTAGAGGTTTGGATTTCAGCTGACTACCTATATGGATATGTTTATAACAACAAATCTTCACTATTGCTGTACCAACAAAGGAAAATTTCAAATAATACATTTTACAGCCAAACAAGAATACTTTTACGGTGCCCTAAAACGGTACCAGGTCAGTGGAAAACTAGGGAGATTTAGACAAGTTATTGGATACGGAAAAGGAATCCCCAACCGCAGTGTTCAGCATTAGGAGTGCATTGTTGTTACAAGACATGTTTAACCCTCCCATATTTATATTTTTTTATAGAATTTATTTATATTATTTATAGAATATATTTTATGTTATTTTCACAAACATTAGGGTTTTTTTATTAATTATCTGAAGTAGTTGAGAAATTTGTACCTTTAATATTGAAATAATTGAAGTAGCAGCAAAAAGTTGAAACCATCTGGTCTCGAGTTCGAAATTTCACTCTGGCACGAGTTTTTTTTGTAAGAGGTAATATTTAACTATATGATTTTAGCCTAAATTAATGTGGTGACGTAGTAATTGGTTCAAGATAAGCCTCTTACATGAAAACTGAGTTAAATAGTATATTTTAGATAAATGAGTAATTTCGAATCCAGTTTATTAGGTCCAATATTCCAAATGGTTCTTTATTCTCTAATAGGTAAATTTAGTAAAATCCACCAAAGGAGTCTTTCCTCTCTTGTATGGATCACTTTGTAACTGTCAGTTTTCCATAAACTCTTCACAGTTTTCCATTTTGTACTTTCGAACGTTTCTAGTTTTGTGTGGTCAGCCTTATCTGCTTCAAAAGAGAATTCAGTACTATTTCAATAAACTCCAACTGTACCATCTCTTAAAGTTTCTTCAAAATTATTAATTTGTGGATTTTTTCCTTTCTCTAACGGCTTCTGTATTCTTAACCTTGTTTTCTTCCTCTCTACATAGTCTTTAATCGCTTATGCAATTCACTTAAATCCAAAATTATGTACTTCTGGATGTTGTAGTTGAGACAAGTACATTTTTTACCTACCATTTTAGTAAGTAAGTGACTTTTCAAAGATGTCATTAAACACAGGTATTATGTAATATTCCTCTTCTGTTGTACGAGTAGATTCAAATATTCAGCAATTAGTTTGTTTTTTTTGTTTTATTGAATGTTTTACTCTATGTTATATGCAAGTCAATCTATTGTTTCCAAAACCTCAAAAATATATCATTTAACATTACAAATGTTTAATATTCTTAGGTCAACTGCTTTTTTATATTCAACTTACTCTGATTAAAACTTCAAGATAAGGGGTCTAAAGTACCCGGAGAAGGGCGTTGGTATCGATTTGTAGGTTTCCAAAATTCCAATCATCCGATGAGTATTTAAAGGTAACCCCTAAAAGCTTACTTCCTTTTAACGAACAGATACTGTAATGTACCTTCTATCTTATGCATTTAAATCCAGGGTTCTTTCATAGCAACACTGTGCAATCAGGGTGAAATCCGGTGGTTTTTAATTTCCCCATTAACAAACTGTGTTTGAGCGTAAATATCACTCAGCTCCTAAAAT
>NW_025784079.1:0-25213 GCF_021130785.1 Homalodisca vitripennis
AAACAAAAACCATGCACGTAGTAACCCAAACCTCTTAAAAAATTTCGAGAAAATAAATATACTCCACATCAATCCAAACAAAAAAATGTGTTAAAAAAGCTTTGAAATGATATTCAAACCAGAACATAAACCTTTACCAGTTAAGGTACGAACCCAGAAGGACAAGTTTTACTAAAAGACAATGATGTAAAGGCCTTGTGAGGAAAATTAAGTCATTGTTGGGTAATTTGTGTATTGGGCACGCAGCTGAAGATATGAGGACCCGATGAAAGTCTCTAAATAACACGTTAATGTGTGATTTCTATTCAGTGACCTTGTGCGTCGTAAACGTGCCTCTTAAAGGTAAGTCGGAAAAGTCAACCGTACGTTTTTAACTACTAGTCTGCAGTACCGGTTAACGGACAAAACTTTGTGAGATAAAATGCTCTAAATGTTTTTTGGTAATGTATGTATTCTCCACAAAATGACACTCTAATTTGATTTAGGTAAAAGACGAAGTGGCAGTTGAAAATAAAAACGTAAGCCTATTTTGAAGACTTTTTTGGGCCAAAAATACATTACAGTTGGAATTCGAAATATCTTATATATATAAAAATTCTTGAGTCACGATGGTAATGTTGCCAATAATAACTCCTAAAAACGAACCTGAAACCAATTTTCAGATCGAAATTTCACATGTTTTATCCGTTAATTTAGTCTAACCTTAGAATGATAGGATACGTTATTATCTGAATTATTCGCTTATGTCGTGAATATAAACGAACAAAATTAAAGAAAAGTTTTCTCAAAGCGCCCTGCACTCATTATAAACCTGCAATGTACGATGATAAGATACGTAGTATTAAACAGTGAAACACTATTTTGGAAAGGCGCTAAGTTATGATGTAATAATTGTCTAAACTAAATTTTTGGTTGAGACTTTAAAGGTTGAGTGTGGTAAACCACTTTGTATATAAAATAACATTATGCATGTACAATACATTTTTTTTGACCATATTTTTCTTGATCGAGTGGACATACAAGGTAAAATCTACCATCGCGGTTGGAAATATAATTTACTTCAGAAACCAAGAAAATTTGCTCATACGCGGGCAAAACTTACGAAAAGCGTGCGAAGCCGCGGGAAACAGCTAGTATTTTAATATGTTTCTTGAATAACAAAACACAAGATATTGGAGAACGTGGTAACTTACCCTGAGGAAATATACAATGAAGCGTTCGAGTGTATTGTTTAGTGCAATTTTCATTCATAACAATATCACTAGGAGTACAAACACGTGTCACATAGCGTAACAATCTTCGCTGAAGTTTCAAACGAAAATTTTAAATATATAGGTCATTTAAATCTCGAGGTGTCCTAGGTGACAGATTTCATGAGGGATTATGCATGATCATCGCACTCTATCTTGTCGTTGTAGGTATTTATTTTAAGGAAGAATTTCAACGCTATACCTCATTTCGTTCACGAGAAAAACTTCAGAAACTTAGGCTTCCACTAACGAGAGGGACATATATTAACTTTAAACTTTATCTTAAATATGTAAAAAAAATTAACGGTAAATTACAAATCTACAGTTCAAACACTTTTTCAAAATATTCTTTGGAGAAGTAGAATGTATATTACCAACATTGAACTCGTATTTTGCGTGTATAGAAACAAATTAATTGTGGTGCAAAAATTTCAAGTTTACAGATAATTCCGTTCGATAGATATCATACAGACTGACTTACACACATAAAGGCAGAAAATTATGCCCCTGAGTTATATGCTCAGCCAAAAACTGCATAGGAAATGTTTTAATGAATCAATCAAATACTTCAGGAAAATAGTTTGTGTTCAATCCTATATTCCAAAACTAGTAGTACCACTGAGAAACTAGTATTATCGGTTTGGAATTGTAGGATACTTGCTATTAACTATGCCAATAATCCCGCGCTGGTTCTGGTGTCCGACCGTAATTAGATTAGCCTAATACAATACCCGATACGTCATAATGAAATTGGACACTGCACCTTCAATTCGGAAACATCATCGATGCAGAGTGATTGATTGTAATTTTTTGTCACATTTGTGTAATTTGAAAGGCCTTGGATATTGATGAATTGTGGCGGCACAGCGGCACTGATTAAATATAATCGCTTAAAGTTACTTCGACCCGGCCTTTTCAATCGTTTCCTGCAACAGATCCCATTCGTTGCACTGATTGTCTTTTTTTAATGATGCCAATGTTATCGCGTGTTCAAATTATGAATTGTTGACGAGCGTAACCCTTTCCAATATCCGGGCCTTTGTCATTTTCATTTATTGAACGTTTTCATTTATATTCTGGGATATTCTCTGTGCAAAAAAGCAGGAAGCGTGTTATCAAGAACAGTATTGTGATATTTATACGTTTAAAACAATACTAGTTGGATGCCGAATTGTATGACTCGTCCTTGGTGAATGTTTGCAAATGACAATTGCAGTAGTATTTTAAATTTTTGACAAAATCTTGGTGCTTGAGTATCAGAGAACATTAAAAATTATATTTGCGCGTAACTCATTTTGTTACTAAATACTTTATACATATTTATTCATATAAAAAATTGAAATCAAATAGGATTGTTGCCACATATTTTAAACTCTTCTTTACACGCTAGGATGAATACCTATTGTGCTGTAGAATAGTTCACCATTAGAGTAATGGGGCCTGGAAAATGTAAAAGTTTAATTTTCAATATATTAATATGTCTTATTTAAGTTATCTTTGAAGGTAACAACGTAGTATGATCTAAACGAATAAAATGCAAACATAACTACATAAATGTACATGTACACATAAAAATATTTGTTACAAATTGCAAAAGAGTTTGAAATAATCCGGCATGGCATCAAAATATAACAAGCGTGGAATGCATAGCTCTATTTACAATTTGAAAAAGTAATCTGATAAAGTCTAAAACCTTTAAGTTGAAATGTATGTAGAGTTTTATACATAAACCTCTATACATTAATTGAAGTAAAGGTGATAAAAGCTGTAATGGTTTAATTATTTATAGAAATCTAGTTTTCTGCAAAGGCGTTGGTATAAAGTGCAACTGTATATGGCGCGTTTTCAAGCACATTAAACGAAGTTATCACCAAAATTATGAGCTAATAGTGATTGTAATGATTTAATAGTTTTAAACACCTTATTTCTATGGCAAGTTTATGAGTGAAGGCATGTGGTTGTGGAGTGCCAATTCATATAAATGTGTAGGAATTATTTTTTAATAAACGGATACATTTGGACAATGCCTATAGATTACATGGAAAACATATAAAAAAGAAAATGTAATTCTGTATTCAAGGTGAACGTGAACTTGCTTGTTTTGCTTATTGCCAATCATTGTTTGTAGCCGGTATCATAACTTGGGGGAAAATCCTTATGTGTCAGGCAGCTTTACTTAAACTTTGGCTTTGTATATACTCTTATGTATAAAAAAAAATAATACAATATTAAGATGAAACTAACCTTAGGAACCAAACTCGGAGTTGTGTTATATGTAAATTCTTTGTTTGAAGGTTATTTTTGACGATGGAAGGATTGTGAAGGAAACAGGATTTTTCCGGACATTTGCCATCGTTTCAGTGAAACAATAAATCAAAATAATCAGTGAAACAAATAAATAAAAACTTAGGCGTGCCACAACGCTTTGGTATGATTTGTTTATTTTAACCTAGTTTGTAATTATGTATTATGTTAGTTATTAACTGAAGAAGAGATCAGATTGCAGATCTCGAAACGTAGTGTCAATGATTTATTGTTTCACTGAACGATGGCTATATGTAAATGTCCTAACAGACGGATTTAACAAAAAGCTTCATATTAACAAAGTCTCATTATATAATGTAAATTTTCATAAGAATTTTCCAAGAACATAACTAATTTTCAGAACACTAACATTGGGATGTATAGAAGTTTCGCGTGAGGGGGGGCTACGGAGTTTGGATTGGAGCCAATAGAGTCACTATGACCAGTTACAGATAGCAGTTTTCACCTTATCTGTTGTATTAGCCAGCTTTCTTTACTTTACTATACAAATATAAAATAATCACATACAAAAATGTGTGTGTATTCGTATGTGTCTGGTATTCTATATATTTTATTTATATATATATATATATATATATATATATATATATATATATAATCACCACCACAACTCCACAATGCTTGTCGACCTATCTTTTTTCAACGAAAACACAAGCTTGCCTATGTGTTTAAATTTTTCTTGTGTTGTAAGGAATGTTTTTTTTTTTAATATTAGGTATTTCAGTATTTTAGTATATACTAATCGACTGTGATATTTGAAACTTCTGTATTTGAAAAATATATTACAAAAACAATAACAAAGACACAATTGCTCACATTAAGTAAGATAGCAATAACCGTTATTTATTCTCCTGCAAATATTTTAAGGGAATCCAACCGAGTAGAGTATATATACCAAAATATTTCCAGCCTGAGGCTAATAATACATTTCATACAAATACTGAATATCTACCATCTAGTAGGAGAACAATATCTCCGTAACTCGTGTTTGAAAATTATTTATCACTGCCTCACTCATGCTAATTCCTGTTGATTATAAGAGTAGGCAGAGCTTTTTATCTATTAATTCAAGAAATATTTCAGAAAACAACCTTTTGAGATAATTTGATTAATTCTTATTCATAAACATATTGTATAGTACTATAATAAGGAACTATACAATATGTGCTTTTTAAATGTACTGTGACATTCTTTTTATGCCCGATTTGATAGTACCAAAAAAAGGTGTTGTTTTGGTTACGTTTTTTGAACTCAAAATCTTTAATCTGCGTATTGACTTCGGCACTTTTTTCGTGTTATTACTTTTTAGCTGTATTATGATATATTACGTTCAGCTCAGAATTCGTTTCTTTCCTGATTCAGAGAATGGAAAAGTAATTGCACAAATTAAAATTACTACTTTGAACGGTTTTGAAAACAGAAATAATAAAGAAAACTTCGATTTAGTACTCTTGATAAACAATATGAAAATTAAATATTTAAGTAAATTTTACAGAGATTTGAATCTTATTAGTAATAACTTATAACTTAACCATAAAGGTTTGTCATCGAATTGTGGATATCTGAATTGCCTTCAAACAATTGTGATGCTTTAAGTTTACAATTGTGCTATATGGAAATGTATCCTTCAAATTTGTAGGAGTAACTTTAAAACAAAGTATATCATTATCACTCTTTCAATAGCATGGAAATCTTTAGATGTCCATATGTCTTATAATAAATATATTGTAAAACCATTACATGCTGATGCAGACAAAATCAGTGATTGCTATCCACAAATATATTAAATAGTGTATCTCAATTATCAGTAAAACTTGCCTTTAACGTTTGAGTAACTCAATAAATAAAATTTAATCAAATTATGATTAATACATCTGGGATATATATATATATCTTATATATATATATATATATATATATATATATATATATAGAACTTAAGGATAGAAAACTGATTCATAAGGCTAGAAGCAACTGGAAGTCTGTAAGAACAAAGGTCTCTTTAACAATTAAAGAAATATGATCTGTCGTTTAATATATAGAAATTGAGGGTGTAAACTGATTCATAAGGGCTAGACACAACTGAAAGTTTCAGGAAGAACGAAGGTCACGTTAACAATGAACCGTAGCTGTCGTTTAATATATGGAAATTGAGGGTATAAACTTTACTCATAAGGCTAGGCACAACTGGAAGTTTCTGAAGAACGAAGGTCACGTTAACAATGAACCGTAGCTGTCGTTTAATATATAGAAATTGAAGGTATAAAACTGATTGATAAGGCTAGACACAACTGGAAGTTTTAGAAAAGATATGAAGGTCACGTTAACAATCAACCGTAGCTTTCATTTAATATATTGAAATTGATGGTATAAACTGATTCATAAGGCTAGGCACAACTGGAAGTTTCTGAAAGAACGAAGGTCACGTTAACAATGAACCGTAGCTGTCGTTTAATATATAGAAATTGAAGGTATAAACTGATTGATAAGGCTAGACACAACTGGAAGTTTTAGAAAGAATGAAGGTCACGTTAACAATCAACCGTAGCTGTCATTTAATATATAGAAATTGAGGGTATAAACTTATCCATAAGGCTAGGCACAACTGGAAGTTTCCGAAAGAACGAAGGTCACGTTAACAATGAGTCGTAGCTGTCGTTTAATATACAGAAATTGAGGGTATAAAACTGATTCATATGGGTAGACACAACTGGAAATTTCAGAAAGAACGAAGGTCACGTTAACAATCAAACCGTAGCTGTAGTTTAATACATATATATAAATTGATGGTATAAACTGATTCATAAGGCTAGACACAACTGGAAGTTCCGAAAGAACGAAGGTCACGTTAACAATGAGCCGTAGCTGTCGTTTAATGAACAAAACGTGTTTCCCTTCTGAGCTCTGCAACTGAGCTCTTAACAGATTAACACAATTATCCTTGAAGAGATTATCTCTTACTGCCGAGTTTTCTTTCCTTAGATTTTTTATCGAGATAGTAGTTTTTTACTTTTGAATAGTTTTCAAAATAATCAATTGTTACTCGGCGTGTATACAATTTATTTGTGTTTAACAAATTTTGGGCGTTTTCTTAATAACTATTGGGTGATGGAGAATTTTTAATTTCTTTTTAATATAATTCATAAAAATGCACACAATTAATATTAAATTCTACACTTTATATCATTATTTGATGTATTAGTTCACAAATAAAAAATTTTAATCAAATGTTTTCATAATTTATAATGATTCCTTGTAATGTATATTTTTATTCACAATTCAGTTATAAAACTCTTAAATACTTAGTAGCTATCAACTAATAGGAGAAAGTATATCAAATAGTCAAGAATAATATTTCATAGTATTATGGGTTTGGACCATTATTGTCCTTTCAACCATTTTTGAAACTGAGAAGCAAGTTTATAAAAAGCAAATTCAGGCACGTTATATTTGTTTTTCTTTTTAACAAGGTCAGTTGTGAAGAAAAATAAAAACTTTTAAGATAGGACTTTTGTATAGGAAACTCGTAAAATAGTTTCTCTTTTACAAAGCGTATTTTAAATCAAGTATGTTTTATTAAATTATGGATAGACAAAAGGGCGAAAGAAAGATAATTAATGAAATATTTACTAAAATTAGTGTTTTATTTAGGATTTAATCATTATTATAGTTGTGTTGCCAATGAAAAATTAGACCTAATTCAAACATTTCCATCCTGAATGTTATCTAATAATGATAAGTGGTATTTCTGAACATGACAAAACAATTTAGCAACATTTCAACTTACACTCCAGTTTATCAATTTTAAAACCAATAAGCATGTTTTTAGGATTCCATAAAAATGAAATATATATATTATATATATATATATTATATATAAGTAGATTATAAACATGCCGATTCTGGCGCACACTTTTGGGACAGTCAGAAAATCAACGTAAAATACTGTTTAAAGGACAATAAACGAATCTGTAACTCACGAATGGAAAATAACCGAATCTATAGCTGTTTTACTGTTTAATGTTTGCTTCTACATTTATAAGCTGTTTTAATGAAAAAATCCAGAAATCTCAATGAAAAATCTATAAACGGAAATAATGAAATTTGCTAAACATTCGCTCAACAGAAAATAAGACGATTTTTACTGAATTTCTTTAATATCGTTCTTAATCACAATCATAAGGCTAAAAATTTCTCAGAAAACCACAACCACATAACAAATCGCGTTTTGTAACAGCATTTTGAAAATCCATATTGATTAATTATATCGTTCTTTGAACTAGAAATATTTGTCAAACTCTTTGTTGTATCAATGACATAAATGGGTCTATTTGCTATAAATTCTTTGGGGTTGTAATACATTTTCATATTTTTGTAGTAAACTTTCTTAAAATCTTGATACATCTGATACATGATTCTGAAAAGACCACCGGAAATGTTTAAATTTTGTAATTCATCTGGATAATAAGAACCGTTCAATTTTACTCTGATATTTTTTTACATTCAAACTATCAAACTTTGAAGGATTTTTTTCTTGATTATTCTGTCTATCTGATTGAAAACCAATGATAAACGAACTTGGGATTGAAGATATTTCTATAAATATTTGTGATATCGAACGAATAAGTTGTTCCGGAAATACCTTTTTGCTCAATACATTGCCAATCTAGAAAATTAAACGTGATGTTTTGAGATTTTATAATTTCATCAATCAACTGAATTTTACTCGTGGTTTTGTAATCAATCATCGGAACTCTAATGAAAAACTCGTTAATTGTAATTTTGCCATCAACAGGCATAACATTTCCAGTTGCAGTCTTCAGAATCACATCATCGTCTTCAGCTCTTATGAAACTAATGTAAAATCCACCTTTATAGACTTGGAAAATTTACCATTTTTCAAAGAATCCTAAGCCGAAATGTGCTAAATCACCGACCGCTTCAAATTGTCCAAATTTAAAAGTTGATTCAAAACTGTTTGAAAATACATCAACTTTTGGAATAACAAATGGTTCCTTTAATAGTGCTTAATTGGCCACAGTTTTCGACTTCTTCTATCAATTTATTGTGTTTTCTTACTTCAATCTTAGAAAATAAAAACGGTATAAAATTATCGATTAATCTAACATTATCAGTTCCAAGATATGCTTGACCATCTTGTTTTGTTAAAGTTCCAGAAATATAAAACTGGAAGTTAGACGAGCAAAAGTTATCTCCAAAATCAATATTAAACTCAGTTCTTTTATTCGGTTCATTCAAATGTTGTTTACAAATTGGATAGAAATTTTTAAACTCCGCCCTTTCAATATCACTAGCATATTTTCTGTAGTCCGCCATTTAATAAGAGAAAATTTAAACATCATGTATAAGAAAGGATATCATTTTTTCATCGATCTAATGTACGTTTTTTATAAGAAAAGATATAAATTTTAGTTCATTTTTAATGATCTACTTCGTCATATTCGGGATTCCTCTTCCTTAAATTTTGCAATTTCGGTCACATATTTCAATAAAATTTGCACAGGATAGTAACCGCTATCTATAATATTGTTCCAATCAACTGTATCCTTTATTTTCATCCAAAAACTTTAGACTCAAGTGTTGATAGAGACAAAGAACAGACATATGATCTTTTAATTGATAATGTATATTTTCTTGAATGAACTCTGATGATAAAGTTTGATATTTAGCAAATGTTATACCAATTCAATTTGTTTACGTATAATCTCATCATATCTTCGGATAATTTCATATTTTTGAGAAATATCATCCCAATGTTCTTTTTTCAAATCTCTTTCGTGTTGCATTATAAAAAGATCGAAAGCACTGTAATGTCCCGCCATCTCTATTTATTAAGAAAAAATTTCAAGTTTTTTATAAATTGGCTCTTTTTAGTGTTACATTCAGCACATTTTCCAGAAACTCTTTTAACTCCATTGATATTTGCATTAGTATTTTATATCATTTGTTGCAGTTTTTTTCTTTACATCTCACACAATATATGAGCGCCATTTATTTAGGGAAAATTAGTCATCTTAGCCGCCTAATCTATTAAATCTGTTATCAATATTTTCCAAAATTATTATTAAGATTTTCCTCGAACTTATTAATTTTTTCTTCTAATTTTTGAAATTTGACAGCATTAGAATCATTGTTATTCAACAAATTTATGACCAATATTCTCAAAAGTTTTTCGTAGCATCTAAACTAAACTTATCAAAAGACTCTTTAAAATTAGTAAGTTTTTCATTAATTTCACCAACATCGTCTACTGATCTTCTATTTCTGGCTTCTAACTTGTCATAGACTTCTGTTGTAAAATCTTTAACATGCTGTTTATGATTCTCATAATTTTGTTTTAGTTCATTAAAAAAAACATTTTAATAGGATCTTCTAATTGAATCATTACAACAACATCAAATGGATTAATTCCTTTACTAACACTGCTAATTCTTTTTTCCTTTAAAATCTAAGGCATTTTTAACATTCGGATCATGTAAATCAACAATATCGATGTTTTCTGATAATTTTAGAGGTTTTAAAATTTGTTCTTTAACAACAACATCATGTTTGTCAATACCAGGTCGAACACCGACAATTCTTTTTTTATTAGCCAAACTAAACATAATTCTTTTCAACTTTGATCGCTTCAGTAATTTTATCAGCTTTTTCGATTATGAGACATTAAATTGGTAAATAATTTTTTTACACCATCATCAACTTCTTTTTCCAATGTTTTTATTTTATCAGCAACTTCATTTGAACTCATGAAATTTGCAAGTTTGTTATCATATTCTGCTTTAAAATCTTCAATCTCGACAGCAAACATATCTGAATCTGGAAGGTTTTGTAATAAATTTTCTAACTTGTTATCAAACTCATTTCTCAAACTATCAAAATTCAAACTATTATCTACATTTTTGAATAATTTGTGTTCCAAAATACGTCAAAAATATTTTGTGAATCCATATTTATTAAGTAATAATTTGTTAACAACTTCTTTTAAAATCTTTACCATTACTCATTTCATTCAAAACAAAAACACACAAATGTCCACAAATTGGGGGATCTTTATAGTCTTGAATCTGAGAGTCATTGTAGTAGACGCTTGATTTTTTCAAATATTTAATCAATTCTATAGGGTGGTTTGTCCTCAATTCTTCCATACGAATCAAAATAACATGCATTCTTATCATTTTTATAATAACAAATCCAATGCGTTCCACTTCCCATAATCGAGTCTAAATTCACAATTCCACATTCAAATTTCTTAACTTTTTCAGGTAATGTATCTCTCATGAAGATTCCTCTAAAATGTTTAATATTTTTGCAGATTTTCTTCCAATTCTCCGAATGTTAAAGGTTTAAATTTTTTTTCAATGTTTGATTTCACGTAATTCAAAGTTTTTTCATCTAATCCAGATCCTGTAACATCTTCCAACTCTTTATCTAACCAATTTAAAATGTTTTCGAACAATAGGAATCACATCTTTTTTTACGATTGGAGCAGCTTTACGAACATAAGGAACAACATTTTTAACAACTGGAATATTTTCTCCAAAATCTAATAAATCTTTTGCAAAAGACCACCATTTTTAAGTTCTTTCAACTGATTATAAGAAAATTCTATTCTGGTTCCTTTATTGTTTTTCTTATGTTTTTCGAGTTTATTGTATTGTCTATTTGTTAAAAATATCTTATCTTCGCCATTTTTTTTAGTTGATCTATTTTAAATTGAATACTAACGGGTATTTTCTTCTTCTTAAAAAGCGGATTTTATTTTTTCTTTCTGATTTTTTGCTGAAGTTTACGTTCACCTCCATTTATATAGTTAAAATTTCAAGTTCTCTTCGATTCCCATTCCTAGTTTTCTCTTCAAAAAACATTGCTCCAGCTGTTGGAAGCGCAACAAATCTTTCACCTAAACTAGCATCTTTTGATAAAAATCTATCCATTGCCTTATCTTGCAAAACTTTATCTGCGATATGTCTGGAATTTGTGTCTCTATGTTTTGCATAAAAAATATCGTGTTCCATAGCAGCTTGATCTAATTTATTTATACCAGGATCTCCTCTTTTTAGTCTTTTTTCGAGTTTTGTGCCAGGCCCCAGATACTGATAAGTTGGTACGTGTAATTCAAAAGGTAAATTGTTGATAAAATCATTCAAAAGTCCACTACCCTCAATCATAGATGAACTTATTGCCGGCAAAACTCGTTATTAAAATATTTAATTCCATCAGGTTTTTCAATCATTTCATCAAGTTTGTTCGAAATAAAATCTTTAATCGCTTTCTTTTCGTTCAAAAAATTGTTGTTTCCATCCAGCCTTTTCTTGAGCATAAATATAATTTATAATTCCATCGAGTTTTTGTCAAATCGTCGATATATCTGTATTCAATCTTATTATCACTGTATTTTCTTACACCTTTCGATTTCGTTTTTTCCCAAATTGGGTTTAATCAAATTGAGATATTTTTTTACCTTTACTTGACTTTGGTTTCTTAGTTGATGGATCATTATTTTTGTTAAATTGAATCAGATTTCCATAAAATTTCTGTATACTTTTTCAAGTCTTCTTCAGAATATAAACCGTCTTTTTGGGAACATCAGTGCCTGTTAATAATCTCCATAAACCTTGAGTTCCTTCATATGTTTTTTCATTAATAATGATATCATTATGCTCAAAATTCACGGGCAAATATCCAATCATAAAACCTTTTCTTTTTTCTGTCCCAATACAAACCAAATTTATCATCCTTTGCTCTAGGAAGAAATTTTTTAACCAATTTCACCAATTATTATATCCGTTGTTCCAGGACTTATTGGTTCAACTATGGTAGAGTCTTCAATGATTCGAGGTCTAAATGGTGTTGAAGATGGTAATTTTGGCAATTCAAACTCTTCCACTTCAGATTCTGGAATTGAAATATCAGCAAATTGTCGTACAAACTGGAACCAAATTCATTAAATTTTGATTATCGCTTAAAACATTTTCAATTTTGCCCTCAACATTTTTTATTTGCAGAAGTTTACAGGTTGATTAATTTTTTGAATAAGTTCTTGTTTCTTCTTCATCCATTCGAATCTGTTCTTTAAATTCTTTGATTAATTTCTTTTCGATTTGATCAAGTTTTTTCGCTTCTTCAGAAGTTACGGTTCGCCATTTATTTAGGAAAATTTTGAAACGTGGAACGTAAAAACGTGGAACGTCGTGAACGTGAACGTAAAACGTGAACGTGGAACGTAAAAACGTGAACGTGAAACGTAAACACGAACGTAAAAACATGAACGTGATGAAACGTGGTGAAACATGAACGTGAAACATGAACGTGAAACACGAACGTGAAACACGAACGTGAAAACGTAAACACGAACGTAAAACATGAACGTGAAACGTGAAACATGAACGTGAAACACGAACGTGAAACGTAAACACGAACGTAAAACATGAACGTGAAACGTGAAACATGAAACGTGAAACATGAACGTGAAACATGAACGTGAAACATGAACGTGAACGTGGAACGTGAAACGTGGAACGTGAACAGATTTACCGTTTTTCTGTTATTTTCATAATGTAAATAAAAATTAAAGATAATATAAAAATAATTGTAACAAATATTTTATCAAGTAGATTTGTCAGACCACTGAGCAGCATTTATATTAGAAAAATTTATTCAGATATTTACCATTTTTAGGCTTCAAAGTTAGATTAATAGTTAAAAATCCGTAGTCTTCCTTCCAAATTTTATCACATAACTCAATAAAGTGGTTTAAAACTCATATCAGATCCCCACATAATTGTTATAAAATCTTTCTCGAATAGTGATCATCTTGCTTAAAAATACACAACATATTCAGGTTATTTCTTATAACTTGTTTATCAACCTTTGAAAAGTATTGGGAAAGATAGATACAAGATATGTTTTTGTGACGGGACATTACGAAATATTCCTTAATAACGTCTTGATTTTCTACAATACCAATCATCAAAAACGAATAAAACGAATTGGGTATTACATTCGCTTAACGGAACTATGTCCTCAGAAGCATTATAAAAATGTGATATTTTTTTGTTTAAGTTTTTCTCAATATTTTCAAATCTTTCTTGTAATTTTTTATAGGCGTCTTGTTCTAAAGATTTACTAAAAACATACAAATTGGAATAAGGAATCAAACCTATTGTAGATAAAATTCAATAATAAAGTTGGTTTTTCCACAACCACTTGAACCAACAATTAACAGTCTGATCGGTTGATCTCTCTTGTTTTCTTCATACGTTTGAAGTTTTATCTGAATCTTTTTGCTTTAAAAATTTTCTCCATTTAAATAGCGAAAATGAAGCTGTTCAAGTTGACTTCAGAAAGCTCTCCATTTATTTTTAAACTTGGAACATCCTATACACTTAGAGGAAGAATCAAATTATTTTTATCGGTTTAAGCGGTTTTTATTCCTGACAATTTTGTAATAAATATTAGTGAAAGTTCTCCTTATTGTATAGGATTTAGTTGAGAAGAACATAACAAAAAATACTATGGTTTAAACAAAGGATATTATACTTTCGATCAAATAAAAAATTCCTTAAAAATTATCTGAAAACATTCAAACAATCAGATAAATCTTTTAAACTTTGACGAAAACAAGTTTGAAATCCAAAAAAATTATCTCTCTAATAAAATTCAAATAAAATCACCAGTAAGAATAATGTTTTCAGCAATTATTGTAGAATTGTTAGGGTTTGTTCAAGAAACTATTGAGCCAATATCAGGTATATTTAGGAAATAAAACGCCAAAAATTTAGACCGTTTGATGTAATTGAAGTGCACTGCAATCTCGTTTGAACCTAGTTTTGAAAATCATACCGAACATTTACACAAAGAATCTGAAATTTTGTACACTTTTTTCCCAAATGTTGCTTATGGATCAAAAAATCAGTGAAAAACCAAATGAAATAGACTATATTCCAATTAGAAAAAAATATTAAAAGAATTCAAAAAATCGTTCTAACTATACAAGACTCTGAGGGAAATTTATTAAATAATGAGAGTAAAACAACAATATATTTAAGATTGGAAAAAGGAATAAAAATGAGTTGATGATGATGACAAAATTCAATATTTTTACTTAAAAAACAAGGGGCTATTCGAATGGCCCCTTAACAATCTTCATCCTGACACTGTTTTTATCAATGAATCTGGCCTTTATTCTCGAAATTAAAATTACTAGTTAAATTTCTTTTCTATCTAAATAGAATCAGTTGTAGACCTGCTCAATAATCAACTTAGATTTGAAAACAAACATATTTTTACGATTGTGGATAAAAATAACGAATTTTGGTTTTAAAGCTAAAGGTGTTGCAGAAATTCTATAGAATATGAAAATACGAAACAAGCAGTTAGAGAGCATGTTGATAATGATGATAAATTATCATATTCTGAAATAAATAAGGTGGGTCATTCGATTGCCCTACCTTCTAACTTTCAAAAAAAATACTATTTTCATCAATGAATCAGGGACTTTATTCTTTAATTTTGAGATCACATAAAAAAGAGGCAAAAATCTTCAAAACTTGGGTTACAAAAAAAGTTTTGCCCTCTATTAGAAAACTTGGTGAGTACAAACTTGAAAACAAGATTAAATATTTAGAGGATGAAGTAAAACACTTGCAAATTAAAGATGAAATCAAAAACGGAAATAATCGCAAAACAAAGTGTAAAAATTGACTTGATGAAACCAGACCTTGTTTGTAAAGATTTTGATAAGAAAAAACACCATGTTTTTGTGTTAATTAAGAAGAATCACATGTGCGGAATATCCTTATTACGTTATCAGAGCTCAAAAGAGAGAAATACCGAAAAGATTAAAACATCTAAAAATAAAATTATCCTGAATTAGAGATTTTGTTCATTGATGACGAACCAAATTCTATCAATCTGTATAACCAAATGAAAGAATCTTTGAATATTTTATACAACGGAAAATCATTTTACTACAAATATGGCAGAATCTCGACTGATTTATAGAATATCTAAATTACACGATGAAAATGTTAAACATTCGAATTATGATAGTTTGTTTGTAAATGTCTTTTAAGACTATAGAAATGTTGAATTTTCTCTTCCGCATACGCAAAGAACTGGTCTAGCAAAGATTTGTTTAGCACAATCTTTACAATATGCTTGTTTTGTTGTCTTTACTATAATGGAGATTATAAAATTCTGAAATATTCTTAACCTTTTTACACCGTGTGCACTCTTTCTCTTCTAAAGTTAATTTTATTTTTCCATTTTATCATATAATTCTTTTCTATATTTCTTATTACAATCCTTACAATAATAGCATAATCCATCTTTTCTAGTCTTATCTTGAAAAAACTTCGACAAATTTTTAAATTCTTGACACTTTATACATTTCTTTTGGGCCTCCATTTATATAGAAAAAAATTACAGCTTTGACTTTTTCAATTCATATTCGTAAAAACTTCCGGTTATTTCTCAATTTTCAAAGTTTCCAAGTTTATTTAATTCGTCTAATATATCAGATTTTGCTTCGCCTTTATATCCATACGGTTACTGTTATCGATCTTATTTTCTAGGACAATTCTCTTATCATCTTTAGCGTTCAGTGCCAGCTTGTTTTATGGTAACTGTGTACAACTCATGTTTGTAGCTTTTTGATTACTGTCATCTCCCTAAATTCTTCTTTATCTTCGAACAAACATCTCTTCAAGTTTTCGATATTTATTGTTTTATTTACAACGCTTCTCTTAATTCCTTTACATCTTACTGTATTTTTTGTCTAGATATTTGTACGAGTACATCTTTGATCTCAATCCACAAAATTCTTCTAATATCTCGCCGTTCAATTCGTCTTTGAATTTCCCTATTACCTTCTTATTTTTAGTAGTTGAAACATTCGTGATCTTTTGGATAGTCGCTCGTATCGAAATCATCTATATTTTCTTTAATAATTTTAAAGGGATCTCGTTTTCAATTCTAGGAAATAACTGTCTGTATCCATGTAACACAGATTCAAATCTGGATCAAACTTCTTTAATTTGTTGTAATAAAACTCGTACATTAGCAATTTTGAGAGGTCGAGAACTGAAAATCCTATGTAAATCGGTTTGTTAAAATTTAACCTTTTGTTTGTACATGTGACTCGCTATACAGTTGTCGTCAAAGATATTGAAACATTTGAAATTCGTTTTTCTTAGCTTGTTTCATTGAAAATTCTTCGTTTGCTAGTTTAATATCACATCTATTTCTTACATTTTCCATCGATTTTCCAAAAACCGAGTTGTTCATAAGCTTATAAAAAGGTCCTTCTCAAAGTCACTTATTAGCCTTGGTTCTCATACTAGTATTAAAATCGATATATTCTTTCATGAAAGGTTTTCTGATCAAACGCAATAACCCTATTCACATGTTTTAAAATCATACCTTGTTCTAGATAGAATTTCAAATTTCTAGAATGAACAAACATATTCTGTTTTGTTTAAAAGAGTTGTGCAAAGTTTGTTGTTATAATGTTCTGGAGCAAGAGGTAAATCTTTGTGATGTTCATGCAAATTTGTTGGATATTCAAGATCAACTTCTAAAATATATCCATAATCTTCTTCTCCTGTAAGTTCTTAAAATTGTTTCTTGCCACTCTTCTTTTGTATACGTTTTAGGATCCATCCACTTGATATCACTTATACGGCAGTTTTTGCATAAGTCCATACCCATAAAGGTTGTTTGCATCGACGTACAACAAATAGTTTTCGGGCTTTGTCTTATCAAAATCTTTTAAATATTTGTTATTTGCTTTTCACATATCGTTTAATACACTGAGAAATGCCTCCGCGAATACCTTTTTCGATCATCAAATACATATTATAATCACTAATTAATTGTAATTCTATCTTCGTTTAATTTTAAACATAGCATCCCATGCAAGACTGGGAGCTGTTAGATAGTGTGCTGGATCAAGTTTTATAGCAATTCAAACAAATATTCCTAAAATTTTCAAAGATATCAGCGAGCAATAGAACATCTTGAATGTTATAGAGATCGGAGTTAATTTCCTAGATTTTTTACTTTTTAATTTGTTCCATACATTTAAGTAGTGTTGAAAATCTTTTCTCAGATATGCTCTCGTCTGTCAAAAGTGAATAGAAATCTTGAATTCTCAATTCTTCTGTGTAATCAAGTTTTTCAATACTGTCGATAAATTCGTAAGGAAAATATGCCCTTTTCCAGATAGAATTTTAAAGATTTTCTTCTTCGTCATTTGGTTGTCTATCTAGAATTGCGTTCAGACCATCCTGTATAAAATGATTTGTATGTTTGAAGTCTTCTTTCTTTAGATTTTTCGCTAATTTTTCAATAGACGAGGCCATTGAATCTAAATGTGTCCACGAAAGAGAATTTTAATGAACTTTCTAGGTTTGTCACCATCAAACTCATACCCGTATCCAGAATTTACAGAATAATTTATATATCGTTCATCCGGTGTTTGCAATCAAATCAACATTACCGTACTGTTTTGCCAATTCTTTTATGTACAAATGAGTATCGTAATTTGACATATTATGACAGAAAACTGGGAATATTTTGTGGAAATTTCAAATTCAGATTACAACATGAATGAGCTGCGCCTCGAAACTTTCCAGTCAAATGACAATGATCTCTTACTTTATTATAACTCTTATCTTTCCAACTATCAGGAGTAAAACCATACTGAATTGACTCAACAATCATAAGCAGACCATTCGCAAATATGACAAACGTTTGCATTTTGGTATGAAATTTCTTCTTCTTCAGTCAATTTCATAGGTTTTTTGTTCTTAGAATTATATTTTGTAGCTATGTATTTCGATAATTTATTGAGTTCTTCAAACAATGTTTGCAGGAACATTTGGCAAATCTCTTCTTTCATTTTTTGCTCGATAACATATCGGCTTGTACATACGATTGGTCACATTCGACACTAAATATAGAGTAAAACCATAAGGAATGTGCTTCTGAATCTTGGTTGTAATCGATCTTTGTGGATTGTTCTTGCATGTCGGGAATTTTTTTCTAATATGCTTATCAAAATCCATATAAATAACGTACGGATGGCTAAACTTCTTTTGATAATTAGGTAAATGTTGTTGTTTGACCTGGAAAGGGCATAAATTGGCTTACAAACTTCGTGTTGCTTGCAAATTTCTAAATGATCTGTTAAATCTCCAGATTTGTAGAAAATGGCTTAAAACATCTTCGACACAAGAACGTCTTGTGAGCATTTTTTGATAATTGAGAACTCGCTAATCTACTTAAATCTGTTATCAAAACATAATGAGAATTTGTCTTCTTTGTTTAAAATACAATAAATCAATGTTTAAACTCTGCATCATATTTTTCAGAAATTTGTAACGGAACAACCTTAATACTTTCATTCTCAAAAACTGTAGACATTGATAGACATTTTTGGATATTTGTACTTGGAATTGTAACTTCGTTTCTCAAATAATTGTATATCTCTTTTAAGGACATTGGATACTCGAAACCTGAAAATATCTCGTCATTTACAAATTTTTCATATTGTTTTGATCTTTCGCAGTCTCTTTCGGGTTTTTCAATTGCACATCTAATTGAGTAAATAAAGCAATAATCATCTTTATTTTTGATATTTATACAAGCTTTTTTATCTTTGATTTTCTTTGGCAAATCGATATATGATCCTGCGTTCATCATTTCGTGTTTATTAAGGCTCCAAAATCAGTTGTTTACAGCGTTTTAATGTCCATCCAGAACCTCGATTTGGATGATTTGTCTGTTCTCGATGTGTTAATTTATTAAATTGTTTAGAAATAAAGTCGTTTACATCAAAGATCTCGTCTTGCTTTTATAGTAAAAGTACATTGGGACAAGTTTTGTGTTTCACCGTTCACTAAAGTTCGTTCGTATTCGCATTCTAAAGAGAGATATCCTTTACTATTTTTTCACAGTTTCTTGAAATTTTTCGATTAAAACTTTTAATTTCTGGGCGCAAAATAGAAAGATATTTGTAAAATTGACATGAAATTGTCGTTCAAATTTGTTAAAATGTATTGCTTAAATAGACCGTGTATTGAGGATAAAACTTCTACAACAATGATATTTTCAGGTTTCTCATTAATCGTTTTATCAATTCTTCGATCATTTCTGACTTAGTTTTGTCGTTAGTTTCGATAGCCAATTTTTTCAGCTATTGAATGAATTTTTTCATCATTAAATAGATTGAGATCTTTTTTACTTTCCTTAAAATTTTTCTTTAGTTCACGCAATTTTTCTATATTATACATGTTTTGGTGATCGGCAATTTGATTTTCTTTAGCCCAAGTCCTCAAATAATTTAGTTCTTTTTCATAAATGTCTTTGTTCTTCAAATGATTTTTCGACTTATAATGTGGGGTAAAATGATGTTCGAAAACATCTTTTTTGCAGTACGGGCAGGATATCTTTTTCCTCTCCATTTTAAATAGGGAAAATTTGAATCTGCCAAGTTTTACTTTTTAGTAAAATATCTTTTTATTAAGCTGAAAAATAGCAATAATTCAGTAGATTTCTAAGGATTTTTATCAAAATTTGATAAAAATCAGCACAATTTATGGTTGAACAGCCTTTGATTCTTCTATTTAAAGAAGAAAAATTTGTTTAACTAACACTTTGAAAAGTACAGATTTTTACTAAAATTTGATACAAAATCAGCACAAATTGTAGTAAAACAGCTGTAGATTCTTCTATTTAGATAGGAAAAGAATTTATTTAGAGATTTTCTAAATTTCAAATTTTTAGTGATTTTTCGAGAAATTTCGTTCAAATTATCAACTTTTAAGCTAAAAATCCGCAATAATTAGAGATATTTCAGTAGATTTTCAGGATTTTTTAAAAAAACTCTAGTATGTATGCACCTTAAGAGCTGTGGTTTTGACCCTAAAAACACGTTTTTAGGGTCAAAACCCCGGTTTTTTGTGTATTTTGGAAGTATAGTTTTGATTTTTCACCTTAAAAGTGTAGAAGTATTAATTTTTTTCTATGTAAATGGCGCTGTTACAAGAGTTGAATAAGGTTGGTGATTTAAAGTTCAAAGAATACAAGAGATTAATAGAATTAGAAGAAAATAAGAAATACAAAATTTTGAATTTGGAGAAAATAAAAGATAAATTCGGGTTTACAATAATTGCCGAGTTGGAAGATTGTAAAGTACACTTGCCAAACAGATTTTTGACTGTTTTGGATGAAAAAAAGATTAAAGAATTGAACAAAAATGAAAAATTACACTTGGTTGTTACTGGAAAGAAGACTATTAAAGATAAAGACTGTGTTACAATTAACTTTGTAGAGTAAAGATTTCGAAGATTTGTAGCAGATTTTAGAGCTTAAGAAAGTAGAAGACTATGTTACAATTAACTTTGTAGAGTAAAGATTTCGAAGATTTTTAGAGCTTAAGAAAGTAGAAGCAAACAGCTATAGATTCGGTTTATTTTCCATTCGTGAGTTACAGATTCGTTTATTGTCCTTTAAACAGTATTTTACGTTGATTTTCTGACTGTCCCAAAAGTGCGCCAGAATCGGCATGTTTATATCTACTTATATATATATATAATATATATAATATATTTTTCTCCGAAAAGTTTAAAAACAGTAAACGTAACTTGATTTTTGCCAGAAATGGGAAAAAAGTGTTAAATATTATGTACTTAATTATGGAATGAAACAAGGAGTACTTTCATACTACGAGGTACATTATTGTAAGCCGGGGTTGAGGCAGACAATAAGTTGTTACTTAAGCTTGAGGTATATTTTTTAAACTTCGAATAAAATAAGATTAGCTTGCGAAAATGCAGTATTAAAATTATTTGAGATCTCTTTAAATTATTATAATGATATATCATACTATTGTTATTATTATGTAGTAAAAATTCTATAAATAACAAAGTTTTTAGTTTATAAATACTTATCTTAGTATATGTTTGCAAAATTGCACTTAAAAGGTTTAAAGTACGATATAGAAAAAAGATATTTTATCTATTTTAAATATATTTTAGGTTAATGAATTTTCAGAGAATTTCAGTCACGAAATATCGTTACAGTCACAAAAATATACATTAATGGAGCGGAGCACGGAGGGTAAAAAACTATAAAATTTTGACTTTTTATTTTTTTGAATTTTTTAGGTTTATGAAAATACGGACACTTATTGCGAAGTACATTTTTGATATTATAACACATGATGAAAAAGACGTTTGGAAATGCACATTAAATAATTTTTATAAGATATGATCGTTGACGCGCAAAACGACAAGCAAACATTGTTATTGTGCGTCTACTGAGTGAGGAGTACTAGCCATACTCCATTTACCAAAAGACTCTATATTGATTTCAGTTCTCTGCTTGTTGGTCTAACCTGTACTAGTGGGTCATCTGTAATAGTTGAGAGAGAGTAGTGACTGAGTGTGATGTAGTGAGGGACTTTAAATTGCTGTTATTGTTTGTTTACATTTCACGTCAAAACGATTGTTATTGTGGTTTTCTATTTTTCAGTAGGTTGTGTTTTGGTGTTTTATGGTTCAATTATGGCAAAGCGAGACCAAGAAGACACTAATACTGTGTTCAAAAAAAAGAAGTAAATGTAGGTATTCCTAAAGCTAACTTACCTTTTACCCTCCTCAACCAAAGATGACAACCTAGATATCAAATAGTAGGGCCTAACACATTGGGACTAGTCCTAGGGCCTAGCACCATACTTCAGTTACAGGTTGTTGATTGAACTCGAACCAGAAAACAAAGAGTACTTCTGAAAAGAAGTGAGTTGGTGATCTGGATGATGTAGTATGAAGCCATGTACAGTGATTCTAATGTAAATAGTGTAAAATATAGTTTTTAGATTTATCTTTATTTGTGTGACGCTTTAGCTCACACAGATCCTGTGGAGGATTGTTATCGCTTTGTGGCGGAATCGGAGGATCGAAGTACGATTAGTTAGTCAGCATTCGGTTTGGCCTCAAACCTTGAAAATATTTTTGTTAAAAAATTGTTCAAACAGAGCATGATTTTCAAATTCATCTCCAAAAAGGCACTGAACAAATTCCAAGCTGTATTGATGAGTAATGTTCGATTGGTTGTGATGGCCTTCGCTCCATTGGCAAAGGTCATAAAACTCTTGGCGCAAAACTCCTCTACTTGGTAATAATGAATTTGCCCCCTCCGCCCACACATTTTGAGTCCTTATAACGATGTTTTGGGCTCCCCTCAGTAAGCAGAAATGTTAGATATTTGTTTTCAGAGCATGCAAAGAATGCAGTGGAGGAAGCTTGTAGTGTAGTAAATAATGGGATTGTATTGCGTAGAGATGTGTGACATGGACTGTGGCTACTTGTGATATGGCTCTCGTGACGGGACATGGCAAAAAGAAAGGCCACAACATCTCTCAATGGAGTTGTTTACTGCCACCCTAGCTTTGACACGCCGTTGGGCAAGCTTAATTGACTGTTTTCAAGTACTGTCCAAATTATTGTAAATGCCCCAACAAAGAAAGAACAGCATAGCCATCTGTAATGCAACTGCGAAACATATAAAGGCTTCCAGATGGGCAGGGCTAGGATGGAGGTGCAGGGGGGCAGTAAGACAATTTTCTTAATCGGGTCCAAAAGTGGCGTTATAAACTGTTTACGTTTATAACTGAGATACCTATGGGAGGATTGGGGATTCTAAGGGGTTTAGCTTTGCCGTGAAAGAAATGGAATCCCTATGGCCCAGACTAGTGAAATCAGCAAATTAGAATGGTCTGGGACATGTACAGAAAAGGATGGGGGTACTTAGATTAGAGAAAATTGAAAGAAATGAAAACAAACATTTAAAACTTAGTGAACGGTAAAGGTGCTTGGGTGGCAAAAATAGGCATGATCTAAATGCTGTCCATTTTGGGACAGATTTCAGACCATATTATGGCCTAGCCATAAGGAGAAACACTGACAATGTACAGAATATGGGTAAAAGACATTTTGGGCCATGTACTATCACAAAGCTGTCTACTGATGATGACCCACACCATGGACTAATGCCCTAAGAGTGAAAACTAGTTTGGTTGCGTGCTCACCCAATAAGAAGTCTATTATAAGGAAATAAAACTTATTCCCATAAAAATAGTGTACCAACCTGCATTATGGAGTTTATCAAACCTGTGTTTTAAAAAGCCTAACCAGATAAAGAGTGTGTTGAAGAAAAATGTCTGCACGGGGAAGACCCAGGAACCCGAATGAAAGCCGTGAACGCTGTGTGATTTTGGTCCGACGGTTGCCGAAAAACCGGGTTTGTCGGACTAGAAAACTCTACATTTTTGGAGTTTATGAGTAGCTGTGTCATCTTTTCAACGATGGACAACATCATCACTTAAGTGCAAAGTCATAAGTAAGCTAGGATGGACATAGGGAAACACAACCATCAACAGCATGAAGCAAAATGGGATGAACTCCGAAATAATCAAGCTTCTAATACGGAACTCGTCTGAAATGAAAAAACAAGCAAGGCAGAAGAAAAGACAGCTCAAGGAGAAGTGTTGGAGGACACTGAAGAAGCTCCTTGATGATCCAAGCTATGGAGCTACCCTGTTTTAGGATGCCAAAGGTACTGTAAATAAATATTTTGTGTTTTCTATCTCTTTTATCTCAGTTTTCCGAAAACTATGTTTATTACAACTTGGTGCACAGTTTTTCTCAGGAACTAACTGCATATAAATTGAAACCAAAAATTTTAACCACTTATTCCTAACATAACTAAAGCACACTTTAACACAGGGAAAATAGCAATAATCTCTTTTTGTTCCAAATTTATAAAATAAAAACAGACACGTTATATTTAAGCAAAATATAAGTAAATTTTTAAAATATAATTAAATTTTTAATAGTGGCTTTATTTTTAAATCCTTGTGTTAAATAGTACTTTCATATGTAAAGAATATAATGGTAAAATAGTTGGCTCAAATATCTCCAGTAGTTGTACTGAAAAAACTGTGCCACAAAATATTCACAGATGTACCATGGAAATAATACAACATTAGTTGCACCCTTAAAATCCGTTATAGTATAAAGTTTTACTGAACATTCAACTAACGTCTCATATTATTCTCAGTGCCTCAAGAATAATCAGTATATAAATAGTTGTAAGTATAATAACTCGTGAATGAATACCTATTATTCTTGAGGATGGTAGCGAACAACAATAAAAACCCCTTTTTTTTTATAGAAAAAATTGTGTAAGTTCAGCATGAACATGATATTCTAGTTCCATTTTTTTGATTATTGACACTTTTGTATTTCTGATTTTTTAATTCATATACATTCATTAGAGGAACAGTTAGAATTTATAAACAAGTCAATAACGCAGTAAAGTCCCAATATTTGTTTGTGGTGGTTTTTCTCGTAGAGCACGTGAATAGTCAGTATATTGAAAAAGTAATCTTTAATATGTTATACAGGTGTAACGGACCAGGCTTGTATTATAACAGTTACAATTGAAGTATTGCACAACAGCTATTGTTAGATAAAAAACAAGATAATCTAGAAGATCTTAAGTCAATAACATAATGGTCTTATATTTCTGTTGGTTTAGTGAAAGATGCGGAC
>NW_025784080.1:0-26340 GCF_021130785.1 Homalodisca vitripennis
TTTTACAGCATCTTCAAGTGTGAGAGGAAAGGCAGCTTCTGTCATGCGATCGCCACATCTTGGTGTTACTTTCGTCACTGATTGGGTATGTCCCAGACAGCCAATTTGGCTCGTTTCCACATTCACTCATGCTGCTATTCAAGCTCATTTTCTTCCATATGCTGTAACAATTCTCTGGTTAATCTTTCAGATCAGAGGAATAAGTGCCATTCTTTCCAATGAACAGGAAACTGACTAACCCCATTACATGGATTATCTGTGGCACACCAGCCAGAGAGGTACACTAAACCATATTTAATTTATTAGTCAATATATCCAATCCTGGATGCAAAAAAATTTATAAAAACTGGTCCCTAATACATAATGTGCCCCAACTTGTCTTTTAAGTTACCCCTTCTTGTGATAAAGCAAAGATTCAGGATGATGAAACTTTAAGGAGTTGCTCTTTGTAACTAAGGGCAGTTCATAAACAAACAACAATTATCAGGAAAGGGAAACATGTCCTCTGTATTCTTTGTCCGAGAATCTCCTCATTTGTGATTTCCTTGTTGTAATTTTTTTCTAATGTAATTTAGTTATTTTGTTGTACCGCTAATTAGATAAAATTATATTTGAATAGTAACCTACCTTATGATATATCACTATATTTGGTTTATTTTACTTCTCTAATGTTTTCAACCTAGGAAATATTTTTTTCGCATTAATTAGTATTTTGACTATTAGGAAAACTGTGACTTTGGGACTATTATAACTATAATTAACTTTCCATTAACTTTGACCTATTTATGAAAATTATGTGGTTAGGGATTACACATGTTATCTCTTTTTTATTTGTATTACATTTATGTTCATTTTATTTTCTTTAAACTTATTGGAAGTTATCATAAATCAGTACAGAAGGAGAATTGGGAAGAATTAATATTAGTTACTAGTCAAAATTGTCTATAGTTTTTCTACTCTATTTGTATTTATTTTTATCACGTTTACTAAAATGAAGAAATGTAAAATATATTTTAAAATTAATTTCCAATAATAAAAGTGATTCCACACTACTTGGGTAAGCTTTAATTTCTGATCACGGTTCATCTGTCTCTTAGAGTACAATTTTCCCCTGACCTTGACTTTTATTGCTTTTAGCTCATAGTGCAAAACTCACTTGTAAAACCTGTCTTCTATGTCAGCCATTCTCCTGAAATAAGTTTTGGACCCAGGAGCCCTGCAGGGGAGCATATTGTATCTTGTACTGTTTGGCCAGGTCGTCCAATGACTCTATGGGAGTGTCCAGCCGTGACACTGTCAGAAATGCAGCAAGGTTCGCAGTGTATGAGGCAATGATGATAAACCCAAATAGCCACCAAGTTGCAGCCACCAAACGTCCAGAAAAGTTTTTGGGTGCTTCTCCTCCTCCCTGAGAAAGTAGTTCAGGTTTTTAGGTATGTTGGATGTACTTAATGAGCATAATATGAAATAGACCCAAGTAATTGAAACTAATTAGGACCAAACCATATTCTGACTAATGTTTTGGGATTACCCAAACTAAGTGGTGGGATTTAACAATAGGCCTGGACCTAAAGGTGGTAAACAGAAAATTAAATTGAATTATAATAATTATAATTACTAATTTCAATGCAAATGCAGAAATGCTATCTTGATGAGGACTTTGACGATGCTCTTAGGGAATTCCAACAAAGAAGGCAAAACAATTTAATGTGAAGTGTTGTGCTTAGCTATAAACTAAAAAGGGAAAGAAGAGGTGAGGAGCTAGTGGTAATAGTTTTCCCTATCTTTTTGTGAGTTATCAGTTTTAAAGTCAATATCACTGTCTCAGTCTACAGACTAAAAAAGGGGGTTTTGTTTAGAAAATAATGCACATTGAAGTCCAGTTTGACCATATATTGAAAAGATTCATCACAATTTTTTAATAGTTTTTGAAACATATTGTATGGATTAAGATAAAAATAATGTACTCAACTGGCATGTTATAAAACATAATATGTATCTAAGTTTATGCACTGACCAAAGTTCATACTGTACTCCACAACAACCTCTAGTGTTATGGCTACCATAATATGAAAGTTGTTTTAACATAACTATTGTAAAGTACTTCATGAACAAGCATGCAGTGCATATTGTGCTAGTTCTTATTAACTGCAATCTTATTGATTATGTAGTTTTCTAATACAGTAAAGTTATAACAGACTGCTAAAACTCCATTCATACCTTGACTGAAGAAGGCTAACATAAAACAAAGCAATGAACCTAGCAACATAACAATCTACAATGACACAACTAAGTTCTACAAGAGTGTTAGTTATTGTGTGTGTGTGTGTGTGTGTGTGTGTGTGTGTTTACAGAGTTTACAAAAACCTTTATTTCAAAAATGTACATACATTTACAGAGTCAGGTGCTTGGAAGGCACGTGTGACTTATTTACAATATAATGCAATACCTTAGGCAAAAATATACATGCATTTGGCAATTCAAGGTTTTTTTCTTATTTTTATGTTTTTCTTCCACCATGGTGCACAAATACTATAATCTTACTATCAGTCCATAATTATATACTTAATTTACTACTTATACAATCCAGATTTTAACAAGAACCATCTCACAAAAACGAGGTAAAAAAATTAACAAGCATAAAATATATTAAGTTTTAACAAATAAATATATAAATAATAAAATATTAAATATCAAATATCAAATTTTTGGCCAGAAACACTTTCTATCCCCATGAACAACCCAAAACAGTAAGATCAACAAACAATATTCAAAATATCAACAAGCATAAAATATATAAATAGATTTAAAAAACAAATAATTATATAACAAAAATATAACACAAACAGACAACAAACAACATAAAATAGTATGTAAGTATTAATAGAATATATAATTTTCATTACTTTCCGCGACATACATTTTAATCTTCATTTTAAATCTGGGTCTCGAATCAAATATTATGTCATTTTCCTAATTTAAAAAATACATTTATTTATTATTTTTGGTCCAATATAACAAAAATTGTTTTCGAGCGATTTCCTTTCTAAAACATGGGACAAAAATTGACAATATATCTGATGATCTTGTATTGACCCTGTTTTCCTTAATATGATACTTATCTATGTGTTTGTGCATATGAATTGCTGAACATAATACATATAGTTTATTTAAAGTTAATATGTTGTTTTCAAAAAAATACATGAGAAACTCTATCAAATTTTTTAAAACTAAAAACATTTCTAATAGCAAATCGTTGTGTCATACGAATTGGTTTTTTAAAAAATTTTCATTACTCCCCCCCATAATGGATTATTCCATACCTTAACAGACCCTCAAACCAAGAGAAATAAAGCTTTAAAGTGTGTGTGTGTGTGTGTGTGTGTGTGTGCGTGCGTACGTGTGTGTGCGCGTGGTGCGTGTGCGTGTGTGTGTGTGTGTGTGTGTGTGTGTGAAACGTCTCTGGTATTTTCTACTAGATGTCAGCAATTTCTTGGTCCTCTATCATGAGTGTTAGCACCTTGGTGAATACGCTGTAGTTGCACAGTACAGGCAGCTACTGCATTTTATTTTTACATGTCACCACCCGCTTTGAGTATTTTATTGTTTTATATTCCAGTATTTATTGTACCAAGGAAATATCTGGACACACAAATAGACAGTTTGTTTCATTTGAATTTAATCAAAGGCATTTTAAATAAAAAACAATTCTTTGACAATAGATAAAAATAACAAAATTTGAAAGAGACAGTAAAAATAACTCTTTTCCATAACAAAGTGTGCACTTATATACACACAAGTACGGCTTTCTTAACTGTCTTCTTGATGCAACTTCATATAACACATCATTTATGTCACATCTCCTTTGTGATGGGGAGTGTCCGAATCAGTACTTTTGCTTCATTTTAGCGATGAATGTTCATTCCATGAGTGAGTTCTGTGTGTTGTAGTGTCAAACTGTTCATGTTTCAAATTTTTCTGAAGGGATATTTACTTTGAAATAACAATAATGAAGGACAAGCAAAAATATAAAACCAATTCTAAGAAAAGGAAACTAGAAAAAGAATAGAGTGAACAGATTAAAAGTTGCAAAATAAGTACACAATATTTAAAAAGGTAATCAAATCATTCTTTCATCACATATACATTGAGTACAGTGTTGAGTCAAGATAACAAGTTTTAAATAAGGTTTTAAATCAATATAAATAATAAGTCCAGTAGTGTTTTATTGGCTCCTCCAGTCCAGGAACTCCTTCACTGTGTATATGGATCGAGCAAGGAGCCATGTTGTTAATGCAGTCTTCAAGTTCTTCTTAAGTAATTGCTGCAGGGCATGTGGCAGCCGGTTGAAGAAGATAGCACCACAGTAGGAAGGCTTTCTTTTCTCATAGAGGGTCAACCGAATGAGTGTGTAGTGCAAATAAGTTCCCTTCACAGATTGTACATTGAAGTTATTGTCAATATCTTAAGTTCTTTAAATGCTTCTCTGTACGTGTCTTTGAGTTTTAGTCCTGCTAATGCTTTTATGGCTTTCTTTTGGATAACCAACACTCGCTGAAAATTTGTTGCACTTCCGCTTCCCCATACCGCTAGTCCATATGTAAGATGTGTCTGGAACAACGAGTAGTACGCTGTCAGAGCTGCTTCTTTGTTGCTTATCTGTATAATTCTTCTTACAGCATAGAGGCCAGAGCTAAGTTTTTGGCATAAGTAGTTTACAAACAAGTGATGTCCAGGACAAGTTGTTGTCGAGGATAATGCCTAAATATTTAGTAGAACTTAATGTTTCAATTTCTGGTAGACCTTGGTGATTATTTTGACCTGCGATGTATATAAGCTAGTTTGATTTATTTTCATTCAGAACTAGGTCATTTTTAAGGCACTATTGTTTTCCATATTGTATGCAGTGTTGGGGCTTATTTCAAGATCTTCTATTTCTTTGCTAGCAGTGATTAGAGAAGTATCGTCAGCAAACATTATAATTTCACAGAATTTTCCTAGATATGTTAGGAAGTCATTAGTGCTTAGTATGTAGAGCACTGGTCCGAATATGGATCCTTGGGGTACTCCTGTATTCATAGACAGAGCTCCAGATTTCACTTTGGTAATTTTGTCATTTATCTTACAGGTTACTTCTACCACTTGTTTCCTTCCACTAAGGTAGCTATTAACCCAAACCAATTTGCTTCTTTCCCAGCAATACCCAGGTAACCTTACCGGAACTTGACAGTGGGAAACAACTGATGAGACATGTAGTGGCTGATGTACAAAGCACAAACAGCCAAAATGAAAACCCCATTGAACTTCACTGTTTATATAAGTGTTCCCATAATTGTAGGTAAATAAATTTTGTAAGAACCCTACTGAACTTAATCTTAGTGAAATTGTTCCCATAATTTTAAGCAGTGTAAATTTGCTGTAGTCTTCTATTTCTGAATACTAATCATTTAAGACTCCTATTGGTCAAAAAGTTGATAGATTGTCCTTTTTACTCTTTTTTAAATGCCATTACCTTGTGAAAATTTTAAAAACAAACAAAGTGGATATCAATATCACTATCACTGTATGAGCCAAGAGTATAGTCATATTAAAGATGGGACAACCACCAGTCACATTTATTTGAATGTGTAATGTGTTTTGAAGTCAACTGCTGTTGACTATCTCCATCTGGCACCAAACTGCTGCCGTCCATAAGTGCCATAGAACAAAGAGTCTCATTTGTGTAATATTTATTTTTTCATATTTTGTAGTCTGTATTTCTCATCTTGAACTTTTCATGACCGACATAACAAAGCTCATCTACCCCTCAACATTACCTTTTAATTAACGTACTAATATTGTTACAAATAGGTCATATGTACAAAATAATACCTCAACCATAAATTAAAATAGTGAGATGAAACATTCAGAACCCCAAAGTGTCCTATAAGTTTGGTTATTTTATAGGACAAACATTTATGTTTTAAATTTTCTGAACTTTTTCAACTTGATATGGACATGTATTTGACACATTTTGAAGGTAATAAATAGGAATATTAAGATATGTAAAATATGATGTTACCTCTACATTATACAGGAATTAAATTCTTACATGAATTCATTTCTCAGTTTAATTTGTTAAATCCTTAACTATCTTCCAATTGCTCTATGCACCATTTCTTGAAGAACACTGACAGTTTTTGCCGAGATATTAGGCATTCTCAAATTAATACCTGCTTTAAAACCTGCTGAATCAACTCAATTTTTAACTTATTATACATTTTGTAACCATATACACACAGATATATCACAAAACATACAGAGAAAATCAGTCATATTAGTTTTTATCCTTTTACATTCATGCTTTAATTATACATTATTTTTAAGAAATTACTGTTGTAGAAAACTAAAGGTATTCGTCTAGTAACAGTATATAGAATAAAACATTTTTCAGACCTATAACACTTATTAAACTGTAAATAAAGCTTAATCTTACAAGTTTTTATACTACTATATTCAGAGTGGTAGTACTATTAATTTAAACTGCGAAGATCATGTGGAAAGTAAAGAATGTTTTTATTTGACATCTGCAGACCCGGTCAATAGTGATAATACACCCCCACTTTAGGACAATGATGACAGTAATCCTCTAAGTGTCTTAGTTTATGTTGAATATTGTAAAAATTGTGGGACTTCAAAACGACAAATGAATTTGACAATCTACCGGAGGATCGGCACAGCCAGGTTGAAGACATTTGCCTAAATGGACTTTTGAAGCTGAAGTTTTGTCATTTACACTAACATAAAACTTGAAAACATTACACAGTTAACTTATAACCCTGGAAATACTTTAAATATTTTGTTGCACATTTCAAAGCTCCATAATGGAGCACCTGCAACAAGCGCTGTTTATTTCTTGTCTGCAACTAAAGTTTAAATTCTGGTTTCCAACACAGAGTACATGTATTGTACACCTCATAACCTCATAACCTAAATCTGGTAATGAATTATAATGTTTCCCATAATTCTGAAGTTAAATAATTTTAAGACATAGTTTTAGAAATTGTATATATCTACTTTAGCGGAAAGTTTGCCTCGGTGGCAGGATTTAATAATGCCATTAAAGAAGACACATCTGTTTAAAAAATCTTATTCTAAAACAACTTTGTATTTAAGGAACAATGACAGTTAGAAACAATTTTGAAACAGTTTGAATTCTTCCTTTTATCTGTCCTGAAAAGTATTTGAAAAATATTGGCAAAGTTTTCCAAAAAGAAACAGCTTTATACCATGCATTTCTTTATATGAACCGAGCTTTTGTAAATTTAAAAAATTTAAGAAGAAACATTTTTCATTATTTAACTGATGCAAAACAGTATACTCAGTCTTGGAACGTACCTTGTGATATGAAAAACATAAGAAAGAATCAGTCAAATGCTTACTTGATGAAGTTTGCAGTTGACCATAGGTTTGAAGACTGATAAAAGCATTTGAAATCAAAGTATTTAATTTCAAATATGGACATCCATGTGTACTGCCAGAGAATTTTGCAGGGGGGGGGCAAGATCTAATAAGGGGGAGTAGAAGGTTTTGAGGGATTAGCTTAAACATCTTTCATGTATAAGGCAATATTTAATTACATTGACTTATACATCAAATAACCAACCTGCTTTTATTATTTTATTATTGTTTTTTTCTCTCTTCTTACAGGGTGAGGGGCATGCCCCCTTGATCCTATGTGGTGGCACTCATGTGGGCATTATAATAAAACCGTTACAAATATGATTTCAAAACTTGGGATGGGTTATGGAAATATTTTAACTATTCTTTCATATCACAAGTTGGTGAACACAATACATATATCTCACAGATGCATTTCAGCTATACTACATGAAGAGGTAGTAGAGAAAATGTACATTTCAAGGGAATGTTTGTTTATCCAGCTGACGTTTCCAACTCCAATGGTTGGTAAGGTATTATCTTTTAGATCATTACACCCAAAAGAAAAACGTCAGGGAAGTAACAAGTTTAGTTGTTGAGCAAAATGTTTGCATAGTAAAATGACTTTCTGATATCTACAACTTTGCTTTGTTACAACAGCAACAGCAGAGAGATTTATTTCTAAATTATATTTCATAAGAACTGTCATTAGGAGTGCTAAGAGACACTGCAATTTGGCAGTATTGAAGACGAGGAAATGCAAAGAGTTTACATGAAACAGTGTAGTTGAACAGTTTATCGCCTTAAAGAAACAGGATTAGAAGAATAGTAAAATGCATATTTATCTCTATGTAAATATTGCTATTAATTAAGTTGTGATAACATATTATACTGAATTAGAGATAAATTGCATATAATAAAACTAGGCCTTGGACAGAATAAACTAAACTATGCAGATGTTTAAGTGTTATAAAATGTTAAACAGGCACTGTGCCATGGAAAATCGATAATTTCTATACTATGTTATTGGGAAGTTATGATTAATGTTATACTGTAGTACATTACATACCATTACAAGTCTTGGTTGTGGCAAACACTATTGTTTAATCATTTATTCCAGTTGCTGAAGTGAATATAAGCTTTCTGCACATCAGCTGACACCATGTCTAATACATTAGGCTACATACCTGTGGTGTCAGAGATGTCATACAGAACCAAAGACATTCTCTCAGGTTGAACTCCCTTTGTTCATCATCATATTTGTATTTGTCTCTGTTGTTCTGGTAACTGTAAGGACTGTAGCGGTCCAAACGCCCACATCAGAAAAACTAGAATCATATTTCAACCTGTATATGCAACCTATTACAAGTCTAAACAGTAAAAGTTGTGGAATAGAAATAGCCTCATTACAACCTCCTAAGCTTAAGAATATATTCTATTGAAAAGGATATCACAACACTTCAATTTCCCCTTAACACTTTGATGTGAATGCAACCAATTAATGTGACAGAACTCTCACTTCATGGCATAAATGTGGATCTTCACTTGATTTATTTTATTTAAATCACATTAGTTAAATATGTCAACCAATAAGGTTTTTATTAATAAAATAAGAAAATCTGCCACACTTAAAATGGTTTTTTCAAAAGTCTAACTCAATGCATAAAAATACCAATAATAAGTGCACATGAAGAAATAGCAATGATATCAATCTTGTAATTAAATTATATCCAAACATAATAATATAATTAACCAGTACATCAGGTGCAAAACCATCAGTTTAAGAGGTGTAATGTGATCAGAATATTTGGTGACCTGGTATTTGAGAGGTTCAAAACCATCATCATGGATTGCAATATGTGAAAACTTCCACATGAAGAAATAGCAATGATATCAATCTTGTAATAAATTATATCCAAAACATAATACTATAATTAACCAGTACATCAGGTGTGTAAAACCATCAGTTAAGAGGTCTAATGTGATCAGAATATTTGGTGACCTGGTATTTTGAGAGGTTCAAAACCATCATCATGGATTGCAATATGTGAAAAACTTCCAAATTAATGAAGGGAAATACAAATAAATATAATTAAACATTAACCATTTTTTCTCAGTGGGACATTTTGGTTATTTTCTCACTCTTTTATTAGAATTTTTTTAAATTTTAGTCACATAGCTAAAAGGCACATAATGTTAGTATGCACAATAAATCCATTACTTTTTTTAAACATGGATAGCATAGTCACTTTCCAAGCGATCACGTTCTTCAACAATATCTTGTTCATTACCCTTAGGTAAATCAAAACGAACTTTTTTGTACGATGACAGTTTTTTATCGTCTTTCCAATTAGCAAATTGTTCAGAAGTTCAGCAACGTCCTTTCTTACTGCACTTATTGTGTGCACCAAAAGGATCCTACCCAATGGCAACCTTTAAACACTAGCCCATTTGAATGCCTTTTTTATAAGATTATAGGATACCAAATCTTTTTAGAATCTGTAAAATTTATAATCCTTAACTTAAATTTTTACATCCCCATTTTTTATAATTTTCTTTGTGATGAAAATTCTTTTCTATCACTAATTTTAGGGAGGTTCTTCAGGCAGTTGTCAAGGATTTTTTATATCATAAAGTTCCCAATCAGCACCTAGGTTGTTCACTTCTCCAACCTTTGTGTATTGTTTATAGTAGTCAGTATTATCAATAATGATCAGTTTCTTACTTAAATACCCTTTAGCTAAACCTAAAACTCTATCAACCGGTAAAAAAGAATGGTCTCTAACTGGAAATATAAGAGAAATAAGTTTTTACACTGCCTGACTTTAAAGCTAGAAATGTGCATAAGACATGCGTTGTTCTTATTTTTCCCAATGCAACCATCACCAAATAAGTTTATTTTATTGATTCCTGAAAGGTCTAAGCTATTCAAACTATTTATTAAAGCTGGTGCTAGCTCAGTAATTTCACGGTCTGCTTGGTTCTCTATTCAAACAAATAAAAGTTGGGTTTTTTTGTTTTAAGATCCTTTACACATACATTATATAAGCTTAATTGCCTAGAGAATAATAGACTTGTTGTATTGGAGTATGAGGTAATGACTGAAACTTGCTTCATATCAAAACACAGTTTAGGTTCACCATCTTTTGTAGCTTTGCACAGATCTTTATAAAAAGAGAGTCCTCAGCTTGTGAATCCAATTTTCTATAAAAAAATTCTTGTTTTTTCTGTGAGCCCTGCAGCTTTTATTTTATTGTATAAAAATGGCATTAATCTTGTTGTGTGAATTCACTGCCCAGAATAATATAATATTATTAACACGTTGACTGCCATGAGGACCACCGGTGGCTCTCACTATGTTCTATACGTGACGCCATGAGAGCCACCGGTGGCCAGGAACGTCATAACTGAACTATCATTGGTTATACATCCCATGTGATCAAATACGGTCTCCTGAGTATTATAATCAACAAGATTCGGTCCTAGGCCAATTGTATTAAAAGTTGTAGCTGAAGGACCACCTGTGGCTCATCATGGCCTGGGCAAATCTTTTTCTGCTTCCATCTGAGTGGTTTTTTTTTAACTTAACCAGCTGTTTTAGTTTGGTTATGTAATTTCCCGCCAATTCTCGTCACCCTGTTTGTTTTGTTTTATTGTGTGGACCACCGGTGGCTCTCATGGCACAGCCAAGTCTCTATATCTAGTTTCCAGCTAATTCGTGTTCTATTCGTTTTGTCTAGATCATAATCTTGAGTTTTAGTGCTGTTACAAAAATGAGTGCGGGTCGATTGAGACATGATGACGAGGATTTAGGGGATTTTGTGAACAGAATATTAGAGGAACCCTGCGAGTACAGGTACAGAGCCAGTGGGTGTTGAAGAGAGGAGGATAATAGTGAATTTGACGACAATGGTAGTGAATCAAGTGTATTGTTTTGGAGGTCATGATTCAGATATGGACCCTGAATATCTTCCTGTCCTAGTGAAAGACAGTGATAACAATATGAATACCTTGGACCAAAGGCAGCTCGTCCACAACCAACTTATTTAGCAGCAGCCCAACCCACACCCACAGCCTGACAATGGAATCCAACAGGTAAACCAAAACATTGAACCAAATTACTTTAGCCTTGACCTGGGGAAAAATACTAACCAAAACAACTTATCATCATTCGAGTTCAATGCATTACCTCTTATCTCACAAGAAATAAGGGAACAAAATTGAGGGTGCTTCCCCATTTGAAGTCTACAACCAAGTCTTTGTTGACAAACTCTTTTTTTTACAGAAATTGCACTGCAAACAAAACTATATGCACAGCAGAACAATTGAATCTGGTTGTACCTTTCTGATAAGTCTCGGCTCAAATCCTGGCTTCCAACAGACGAAAAAGGAAATTAAGCAATTTTTTGGTCTCATAATATGGATGGGGTTAGTTCAAATGCCAAGTTTAAATTTGTATTGGAGCACAAAAAACATATACAAAAATGAAATGTTGCAAAGTAATGCCTAGAAACAGATTTGAACTGTTACTTAGAATGCTTCATTTCAGCGATAATACAAATGCAGATGAAACAAACAAACTATACAAAATACAAAATATACTTGACTCCCATGAATGAAAAATTTAAAATCTGCTCTGACTCCTCAGCAGCAACTCTGTATTGACGAGAGTTTGATTCCCTTTCGTGGCAGGGTGGGATTTAGACAATACATCCCTAACAAGGCCAGCCACTATGGCATTAAGATCTTTAAGCTATGCACTGAAAAGCGTTACACCTGGAATTTTAAGGTGTACACAGTAAAATCCGAAGGAAGGAGAGTTGGTCTTGCTCAGGCCATTGTGATGCAGTTGATTTCCCCGTTACTTGATGCTGGTCGGAACACGTGTATGTTGACAATTGGTACAGCAGCATAGCTCTAGCCCATACCTTGAAAGAGCGTTCCACTCATTGAGTTGGAACACTTCGTAAAAACAGAAGAGGAATCCCAGCATGCATTGCAAATGCAAAGCTAAACAAGGGGTGATGTTGTGGGGAAACAAAGCAATAGCAATGTCGTCGTGATAAAATGGAAAGATAAGAGAGAAGTAATGATGATAACGACACAGCATACTGATGGAATGTATTGAGATTCCTCAAAGGCGAGGAATCAAAATAAAACCAAGATGTGTGGGTTGACTACAACAAGGCCAAATTCTTTCATAGATTTGGTCTGATCAAATGGCTTCATATTCTAGACCTCTGCGACGCTGCGTAAAATGGTATAAGAAAAGTACTGTTGTTGAACTACTTCTAAACACAGCAGTGGTGAACTCACTTCTTCTGTACATACATTGTGAATGAAAAGAAAATGCAAATCACCCAGTTCAGACAGGAAATCGCAGATTCTCTTATGGAAACCAAAGAGGGAGAGGAAGATGAACCTCAAGCTGCAAGAACTCCCAAACATAAGCTTATCGAAATCCAGGGTCCTAAACGCTCAGTACGTCGGAGATGCGGCAACTGCTACAAAACTCTCTCAAAGTCTTTTGGTCGTGAACATGCCCAGAAACAGTGCAAAAGAGTAACCACAAAATGTGTCATATGCAATGTATTTATTTGTTTGAAACTGTTTTCAATGCAACCCATTAAAAGCACATTCATGTAATATTAGTGTGTAATCAAAGTTATGAATACAAACATGATGTACTTATTACATTCAATTATTTTAATTATAATCTAATTTTTCAAGGCTATAGAGGTTTTATAATTTTTAACTTTACTCATGTTATAAAAACAAGTTCTTGTACAACTGGGTTTTACTTAGTCTATTCCTATAGTGTAAACCACAATAAACAAACCCAATTTTTCAGGCTATTTATTTTGAGTTGTAAAAACAGTATCCAATAACCATATGACCTTTTTTATCTTCATTTTAATAAGCTATCAGTTAGTAATTCAAATATAATTGCTGGAATGTTGTTTGCAGATTACTGTGAAAAAAAAGTTTAAAAAATGTATAAACCTGAGAGCCACCGGTGGGTCCTCACGGCGTAAGTTTCAAGTTACACCTGTTGAGAGCCACCGGTGGTCCTGCAATGGGCCGTAGCGCACAGAGTGAAGTTCATTAAAAATTAGTCTTGTGCCTACAGATATCAGCAAAAATGATATTACCTTGGTGGCAGTCAACGTGTGTTAACAGTATAAATATTTTTCTCTGGTTTCATACCTAGTAAATGTTAGGGTCTTTACTTAAACAAATTTTAATTTTTATCATGCAAAAACAGTTTGTAATCTCAAATACATATGTCTACTTAGAAAATAATTAAACTTTATCTGCAATTTAAGATAAATATGCAAAAACGTAAATAAATGTATTGTTCAATGTACTCTAAGTATGAACACTATAATATACTATTTGTTTATACCTTTCCCAAATAACTACCAGGAAATCTTATTATATTTTTCTAATTAATTATAATTAACATTATACTATTATGATTACTATTAATAATAACTGATTACTATTTGTACTTATATCTACTCTAGGGTCCTGTTAGAGAAAACGCATTATATTTCTAATATTGTCTAGCTGCAATAAAAAAACAGGAATAGTACCAGGATTAATGTAATAGATGTGTCCCCCAGATCAAAAAGGATGGTTACTGAGCTGTTCTTTTATTTAATCCCTAACATGTAATAAGTTTAAAAAGTTGAATGCTAACAGATATATAATGTAAAAACTGGCGAATTGCTTGTTAAATCCTTGAAATTACAGCTCTGGAGTGTGGGCACCTAATGGATTGCCTAACCTTTTTACTAAACCTATTTAGGAGTCATGAAGAGTTAAGTATTTAAAAATTTTGAATAATTTCTGTAATTTAGTTTAGTGAGAGTGGTTAAAAAGTAGGGGTTCATTCACAAGGTATTCCACAACAATTTTATAACAATGAGCATTGGAGAACACGTGTTTTTAAGCATGATGAAAGTGCCTTTGTGGTAAGAAGGTTTATATAGTACAAACATAGCTCTGAGAGTTGTAGCTTATTAGTTGCACATTCAGAAAACAAAAAGTGATGTTTATATTCTGATCACACCTTTTATGAATCACACTTATTTGAATGTGTTGATAAACCAAATTCTTGTAAATAATTATAAAAAAATTAGAAAATAATACACAATTCACTCTTTTTTTATTTTATATCTCATTCTCTAAGTACCTTACAGACTGTAATTTGTTTTCAGCTTTCTTTCAAATAAGACTGTACTTAGGACCTGGTGAAGAAATAAGCTCCCAAGATGCACAACCAAACATCACTCTCCAAGACAGTGGAGGAACTTGAAGAGGGGAAGTAGGAGATTTAGGTTCTTCATAAGGATGAGTAATACCAACGAGGTCGTAGTAAGGCACCGTTTGTAGTCAATCACATTTTTTCTCTCTCTGGCCGTGACAAAAAGAGAATGTCAGTCCAATCTCGGCTCTCTGAAATCATTTTCATTTTTACTTTCTTGTAAGTTTCAGTGACACAAAATGAGCTAAACCAATAAAAGAATAGAGAAAGTAGCCCAAAAGTTTTAAATATTCAGAAGTTTGCCCCCCTGTCTAAAAAAGTACCAATATTGATGTTAAAACTGTTATTTTCATCTGTGCTCAATCACTTAACACAGAATTTGAGACCGTCCAAC
This sequence comes from Homalodisca vitripennis, assembly GCF_021130785.1. Classification (NCBI taxonomy): domain Eukaryota; kingdom Metazoa; phylum Arthropoda; class Insecta; order Hemiptera; family Cicadellidae; genus Homalodisca; species Homalodisca vitripennis. Next base: position 15,084 of record NW_025784080.1, read on the forward strand.
ATATTGTAGTGAGGTTATTATGATCTTATAGCTGTATAAAGGCAATAACAAGCATAGGCTTTATGAGGCAACTATAATTGTTTCTAGTAGGTCGGAAGAAGGATAATCACTAAATCTGCAGGATCTCTGTACAAGGTTATGTAGTCTATCCATCTATCCTGCTTGTGGGATTGAGATGAATTAAATGATCAGTAATACCAAAGCTACTAGCAACCTTTCCCATTTTATTTGCTGACACAATGTAAACAATGAATACAACATGATTGCGGGTTTATGTAAATTTAATATTTCTACTTGCAATTTAGAGATGTGTAAACCTCTATATTAGACGTTTTATGAATTTGATCTCACCTGGGGTATTATGGATAAAAATAATAATTTTTGTCGTTTATAAACAATTTACACATATTTAATGCAAACATAATTTCTAAGACATTGGTGTGAAAATGTAATACCACCTGCTTAGTTAATCATAAGCACATTCAATTACATTATAACTCTTATATACTGTATTATCAGATCATAAAAATTAGTCAGTAAATTAAATGTATGACAATATAAGCTTTCAACGGTTGTAATGCACGGTTAATAATGCTGTAAACATGTAACAACAAAAATTTTGCTGTTTATTACTAAAAGTTAGTCTGAACGCTTACATCTACAAGTACATTATTTCTTGCTCGATTATGGTTATGTTAAAGGTAATACAATTTTTATTATTAGAATTGAGCAACCTTTGGATATTCTTCAAAAATATCATAATCTTAAATAGTGTTTACGAGCATTAAGCTTTAACAAAATTCAACCATCCACAATCTTAAAACATGATATGATTATATAATATTATGTTTTCTCTTTAATATGAGAGCTACAAGGAAAATAATTATATCTAAATTTCAAAAATATTTTTTCACTAGTTTCTAAAATTAAAAAAATTTACAAACTAAAAAACACATACAGACAAAAAGGATGGCAAACAAAAAGAAGATAGACTATTGGGTTGTATTTTGTTTTTAGCGAAACTCCATCACAGTCGAGTATTCACTGTTTGTTAGAAGTGGACAAGTGGTTTTAAGTGCGTTATACACAAATTCATTAGTTTTAGTAGTTAGTGAGGTTAGTGAATTTTTTTGGTAGTTTGTAAGGCGTTACAAAGTGATTTAAATATTATCCTTGCTATTAAGGTCTATTATTAACAAGTCTTTAGTAGTTTTTGTTTGATTCATCATCTACAGTCGGTATAATGGCCCGATACATTTCCAAAGTGGCCTCGAGGAAGAAAAACTACGAGAACCAGCTCGAGGAAATTATATGGAGGGTTTAAGTGAGTTCATGGCAAATGAGTCGAAACCGTATCTAATGATGAACGAATCCCATATAAATAGAATGTTTAGAAAGAACTGCCGCGGGTTGTGTGGGTGTTTCAAAGACACTGATTAAGAGGAGATTCGCCATGAAAAAAAAATTATGGATTCTTCCACTGAAGGGGAAATGTTTGTTCACTACCACCCCTAAAAAATACAAAAAGAAAAAAGAAAATAGTAGAACTAGACGACTTTGATAAATGTGTTGTTCGAAGAAGTTGGGTAAAATTTGAAGATGAATATTATGAACAAGGAACATTAGAATTGATGTACACACAACAGAGAGCTTTATTATTAATTTGGAATTACATACATCTGACGGCAGCCAGCAACAGTGAACAGAGATGCCAGCGAAGAAACAGAACACTGGGTGGTGAGGAAATGGAGAAATATCTCTCGCCATTGGCAACTCTATTATAGGTCAGAGTAAACAGCTTTGTAAACAAAGTAAAAAATCTAGGGAAAAATAATACCTGTTCACCCACGCCGATTTTCAAAAATAACGGATTCTACATTTATGTTGTAGCCTGACCTTTTCTATGAGCTCTCGCGTGATGCCATTCCACTGGCTCTGCTCTTCCATGGTGCCGAACTCATCAGGAGCTGTGTAGCATCTTACTTACTCTAGAATTAGTAACTGCACCTTTTCTTATAAGCTCTCGTATGGATGCCATGTTCCACTGGCCCTACTCGTGCCATAGTACCGAACTCGATTGTCAGGAGCTTATGTAGATTTCATACTCTCGGGAATCCAATCAGTTTCCTGATCTCCTCCAGCAAGTCCACACAGTAGCCTGAGAAACTTCTCATTACCAGCAGAGTCCACTTCTCGGTATCACAAATGGCTTTTTTGCTGTTCAATAAATACATTATTATTTAGAGGTAAATTTAAAAATATCGAATATATACTTGATTATGAATACTCAACTTGTGACAACTAAATAATTATTGTTTAAACAGAGTTTTTCAAAACATTATTTTAATTAAAGATATTATTAATATTATATTATATTTAATCTATGTTTTGTTATGATATAGGTGGTTGGTTAAATCCTACCTTCTGAAAATTAATATGAGCTAATTTAATTAGAGCTGTTTTTCCATATAAATTGCTTATTTAGAATAAAAGTAATTTCAAGTCTAAATGTCAAACTCCCTTATTTTCCTTCATAGCTAAACGTATCAACTTTATCAAACTCAAAATGTCTTATTTTCAAATCTTTTCATGCTTAAGTCCTATAAAATTAAGAAAATCAAATTAGTGGTCTTAGCTATCACAACACTAATATACTACTCAATTGCTAATGTTTTCCAAGGTTCCAATCACAACTATAATTTAGATTCAAGATATGTTTTTATCAATTAAGCAATTTACATAGCATATAAACCAAGTCAGAGCAGTAGTTTTAAATTTAACAGTTTGCTCGAAAACAAGTAGTATATTTTTAAAAGATGAAAAAAAAAAGCATGAATAATTAATTAATTAAAATTCATAAACTATAAAATTAATAAAATAAACATACTCGCTACAAACTAAGTACAATCGGAAATAGTAATAACAAATTATATAAATTACAAATTAAAATTAATTAAAAAATTAGGGTTATCAGTATCACATGGTAAATATTTGTCAACAGAATAGAAAGGCATTCAGTTTTCCAAAACTCATTTACTTCATCACTAACTTAAATCTATTCATTTCTTACACTGAAGGCTCTCTGAGGGTAGTTTGTTCTTATTAAATAATTTAATCTTCATAATGATGATGTAATCTTCAAGGCCTACTTTTTTATTTTTCTCAAACCTTACTGAAACTTGATTAAGTAAATATATTATTCCTTGTATTGAGGGTATGAAATACCTTGCCTAAATTTTAAATGTTACAGATTTGCCTTAACAACTAACTAGACAACAATATACATATCTAATGCAGGAATATCATATTTGATAGTTCTCTTGAAGTTCTTTAAAATGGTCAAACATGACTCTCTTTACTCTGGTATAATATTTAATTGCCCTTAAAGCTTTCTTTTGCCGAAATAAAATTTCTATCTGGCATGACTGCTTTTGCCCCAAAGTGTAATTCCATGTAGGGATGATGTAGGAGATGGAAATTTAAAAAAATGCATAGTAGGCTGCTGTAATTAACATTGATAAGTTGAACATAACTATTATTTTTAGTTTTTTAACAAGTAGGTAACCCTAGATAACTTTTTGCACAGATTATTAATATGTCAAGTCGTAGGCCCTGCTATCTAGAATGAGATGCAAGTAATTTAACAGGCTTAATATTCTGAAACTACTTCCCAATTCAGAGGGAAAGTGATTTTTTTAAGTTTTAGTATTATTTACTATCAATCCCTTCTGATCTGAACCATTCCAGAGCCATATCCCGTAGAATTATATTTATTCAATTATCAAATTTTTTTTTAAAAGTTTTGTCACACATGTTTACAAGTGTCTTATTCTAATCATCAGCGTATATACAGTTGGACATGGCAAGTTAAATTATAAATCATTCAACAGCAACTATAAAAAAGAGAAGGTTCCTATACTACCCTCGTGGAACTCCTTTCTTTGAAATTTTTAAAATCTTTGAATTTTCGTTATTTGTCACCATTTGTTTTTCTATCCACTTAAATATAATTTTATTAAAATTGATTTCTTTATTTTTAATTTCGTAGTTTTGCAGTTTAATATCAATTGAATATACAACATACAATTGAATGCTTTTGTTTAGTCAATCAAATGTAGCAGAGGAGATGAAACTCTGTTTTCAAAGTTGTCTAATAACTTTTTACAATACTTTTTACAGCCTTGATTGTGTTTAAAAAACGTTTTATTAAATTCAAATTGTTCTTTGCAAAATGTACCAGTTTTCATAAAAAAAATCATTTAGTTTCTTTTTTAATGCACTCTTCAAATATTTTACTAAAAATATATGAATAGAGGAAATTTGGTCTCTGTAACTTGAGAGGTTAAACTTGTTTACCCTTTTTATACAAGTAGAACAATTTTTTTGTTATTTTTAAAGCTTTGGGGAAAAATACCTTCATTCCAACATTTGTCTGTTGAAAATACTAATAAGAAGTGGTTAAATAATTAGATCAGTAATTTTTGTATTATATTTTGTTAGAAAATCCATATATATCCTCTCTCTTGATGTACTTTTAGAGTAGAAACACATTTTAATATACTGTGTATTTAGGTCAATCTCTCTGTCCAGGTAAAAGGTCTAATCTCTCTATTACAATTCATAAGTATTTGTTTAAATAACACACTACTACTTCATTATTTGACATTCCTTGAGTCAGTGTGTCAACAGAGCCTACAAAGTATACTCTATTAAAATCACTGGCTTTTATTTTAAATATCAGAATATACTTTTTTACTACTGGACTCAGAACCTAATTATATTCAAAGCTGGGGCCTTACATCTATTACTAGAAATTTTTTATATAGTTCTGTTGTGAAAATTTCTTTTCTCTTCATTCTACTCCTTTTTATATTCTTTTATACATATTCTCTTCATATATTTTCATTGGCCCAAAACCTATTAAAATGTTCATATCTGGCCAAATTAATGTCATATATACAGGGTGAATCATGAAGTTCTCCCCCCACTTCTACAGCACAATTGTACTAGTAAAAATAATGAAAAAAAGTTATATATAAACATACGGTCCGAAAACGCTTCGTTAGCGAGTTACCAGCTAGCGAAAGATTTCGGCCTGAATTTCCTGGGTAAAGAGTAAAATAAAGCCATACTGAACCTTTTGGGAAAGGTTAATTATTAAGTAAGAAAATATCGTGGATTCTTATGTATTTTTTACCTGATAAAGCTAATAAAATAGGTTATCAGAACTGTACCTGTAGTAGTTTTTGAGGAATTCAGGGTTAAATGCAAAAAATTTGGGGCACGAAACAATGTTTTTTTAAGTTTGATGTACAATAACTTTGTTAAATTGGTAATAAATACATAAAAATCAACAAAACATTAATTGTAGAGAATTGTAATTCTGAGAAAATTGATATAATCAAAGTCTAAAATAAAAACAGAAATTAAGATACCAAAAAATCGATTATTCATTCAGTATAATACATTACTAGTTTTAAGCAAAATTAATCAGGTTGATTGGCCAACCCGTACGCCCACCTTTTTATAAAATAGATTGGTTTCTGAAAATGAGAGCCATCCATTATCAATACATTTTGCCAGCACAGTTTGTGGGTATTGCTTTTGTTGCGTTTCTTAATTTTTCAGGACTTCCCTGTATCTGCACAGCCCGAATCCATAATACGGGCACATTAATTCATCACGAGAATTCACTTTTGTTTCTTGATATACAATGTCCTTTTTCATCCATCCCAGATGCAATTATATCCAATGAGGATAGATCTGGTGATCTTTGGGTGGCAAAGGGTGAAGGCCCTCCACGACCAATCCAGTGTCCAGGAAATTGATGATTTAAGTAAGCAGAAACGGCATGTGAAAAGTGGGGAGGTGCTCCGTCATGCTGGAAAAGGGTACAAATTTTGTCTTCCTGAGATGTAAAGGAACATTCTCTAACCAGCTCTAGCTGCGCCGGCAACTCTTCTTGAAGGAAATGCAAATAGAACTCAGCATATCTTTAGGCGTCCAGGTAATATGAAAGGTTCCAATCAGCGATTGTGCAAAAGGCCACACCAGACATTGACGCGTAAAATCGGTGTTGAAAGTTGCTGTTCGCGACTAATCATGTGGATTTTCTTCCTGCCCCATGAGTGTTCATTGTGCAAGTTATTGACACATCCCGAGTGAATTGTTGCCTCATCCGTAAAGCAAAATACGCTTGATAGAGTTATTTATTAGTATTCAAAAAAGTTGCAAAACTCCAAGCGAAGCGGACCATCCCCTAGCTGTAGATGTTGAACCTTTTGTTTATGAAACGGATAAAATTTGTTTTCGATTAAGTGACCTCCACACACCGTTGTCCCTTGCGAAACTCCTATCCGCCTAGAAATACGTGCGTGTACTTACAAAACCTGGACTGCGAATGAACAGCATTAATAACAATATCATCATCTGAGTTGGACAGCAGCTCCGTTCATGATTGGTTCTAGTACTTGGTAGATGATCCTGTTCCTCCTCCCGAAAAAGTAGTACGAAAAGTTCCTGAAATTGTTTTTGGTATCTGGAATCCTCCTATTAGGGGTAAAACGTAGTTCATATTCTCCTACAGCAGCTCTAGCATTACCATTTACAGTAACCCAAAATAAAAACCATATCAGCGTATTCCTCTGATGTAAATAAAGTAAGGCTATTTTTTCGCTGAATAAACAATTGAATTATAACTCACAGAAAAAACTTGGCATTTAATAACACGATTCACAGAACCCCGAATCTCCTGCTGTAGCTTGCAAAAAACACCACTAAATACACAGTTTCGCTAACGTAACAGTACAGAATACCATTGTTTGATCAGCTGTTATTCGTGCGGTTACCAAACTTATGAAATTAATAAAAACAAAAAACTGCATTTCAGATGATTAGTAAACAATAATGGCGAAAATGTTTTGCTTCATTTATTTTCGAAACAATTTGATGTAAATTTTTTTTAATAAAAAACAAAAAAAAATACAACGTAATTTAAAACATGATATCTTTTATTTACAAACAAATTTTAATTTAACAGTATAATCTTGTTTTCTCAATTTATCTCATCAATTAAGGAACAAACATTTTGTTTTTGTTTTTATTTTACACTAAATACCGTACGGGTTATTTATTTACAGCTAGTAATGTATTATACTGAATAAAATCGATTTTTTGGTACTTATTTCTGTTTTTATTCATTTTGAAAGACTTTTGGATTATATCAATTTTCTCAGAATTAAATTCTCTACAATTAATGTTTGTTGATTTTATGTATTTATTACCAATTTTAACAAAGTTATTGTACATCAAACTTAAAAAAACATTGTTTTTTCCGTGCCCCAATGTTTTTTGCATTTAACCCTGAATCCCTCAAAAAACTAACTACAGGTACAGTTCTGAAACCTATTTTATTAGCTTTATCAGTAAAAAATACATAAGAAATCCACGATATTTCTTTACTTAATTAACCTTTCCCAAAAGTTCAGTATGGCTTTATTTTGTTTAACTCTTTAACCCAGGAATGCAGGCGAAATCTTTCGCTAGCTGTAACTCGCTAACGAAAGCTGTTTTCGGACCGATATGTTTAGTATAACATTTTTTTTTCCATGTATTTTTACTAGTACAATGTTGCTGTAGGAAGTGGGGGGAGAACTTCAGTGGAATTCACCCTGTATATATATAGGGTGATTCAAAACTAAACGGCAATCTCTCGAGACAGCTTATTCTATAGCTAAAAACAAGTAAAAAGTTCCATATAACCATATGCCCGGAAACGCTTCGTTAGCGAGTTACGCCTAGCGAAAGATTTCGCCACCGGATTTCAGAAACCCTTGGTGAAGTCCGGCCGTATAAAATATGGTAAAGATAGTTTACAAAGATACAAATACGATTGTTTTTTATGTTTTTTATAGTCTGACAAATTTATTAAAAATTCGTCCCAGAGCTTGTAAATTGGCATTAATACTGTTCAGAGGAGATATCTTACGTAACAACACAAGATATTGGTGCGAAAGAAATAACACAATTTTTGTGTTTTAAACGTAAGATTACTATCCATAAATGTTAAATAAAGGGTCATTTTTTTCTTAAACAGATTTGTAGAAACAATTTTAATTCTGAAAAAGATTCATGTGAATTACTTAGGAAAAAAAATTAATAATAGGTATTGAAATTTAGCTTTATTTTAAAAAATAAAACAGACGCCACAAAAATGCAATATTCTATATTTGTTTAATTATTATAACTTCTTATTATTTATTAAATTTGTAATATGAAATATCTTTATTTTAGGAAGTATCAATAATAGTACAAAATGGTGTAGGCCTAATTAGTAAAAATATCTACCAGTCATAATAAAACATTTAACCGTCATAGTACGAAATTATGTATAACAATCTAATATCAAATAAAACCAATACTCATAAATGTTATTTATTTTTTTACATTTTTTATTTCCCCATTATTTTTAATCATTGTGCGACGCATTACACTTTAGTATAAATATCACTAAAATTTAAATAAGAGGGATAAGTGTCTAAAGGACGAGTAAATTAAAAAAATCATGGCTGTTATATTACATGTAGTAGTATTACACATTTCATGTTACAACTTTTAAATTAAGGCAAAATTGTAAATATGTACTAGTATTAGTAGGCTGGTGCAGGTGGGGCTGTGCTCGGGACAACTTATGACAACCAAAAACGTAGTTGGATGATGACGGGCCCTAACCTTATTTACCTATCACTTGTTCAGTATTTGAAGAATATAAATCAGTATGGGTGATTTTTTTTACGACTTATCTGGAGGATTGCAGCCTAAAATATTTTCCACTCCAATATAAGATCATATGCAAAAAACTTATTGATGAATTAGCTATATTTATAGAATCGTTTAGATGTCGTTGGATGCGATAGTTTTGACAGAGTTGGCTGGTGGGTGGGGGAGGGGCGGAGGCTCCGACTGGAGGGGTTTGACTGTCACAGTAACTGACAGACAACGGAACAAGAAACGATGGAGTGGTCGTGTATGTAGGGGAAGACACTTATCTTCAACTGTAAAACAGGTTGGGCTTTAGGGGACGTTTACGGGTATCTGCGTTAGATTTTATATTTTTTAACAAACATTTTAATGGTACTAGCACTTTTTAATAACAGGACTTTTGTTGACAGTGACATGGATTTATGTTCTTGGCAAGGATTACACAATTATTATAAAATTTATGGGTAGAAACAAAATGTGCATATTACTGGGAGGACATAAAACTTGGACTTACTTAAAAAATGAACGTACACATTGACGAATAATATAAAAACTGCTGTGTTGAAGCGGGACTTGTACAATGTATTATTAAAACCTACCAGAGTAACTGAAAAGAGTCCAGTCCAGCAATCGACCATATTTTTCGTAACATACAGTTGACATGACCAAGGTGAAAGCCGCCATTTTCCAGAACGGCTTTCACGGACCAATAACAGTACTGCCCTTACGATAACAGAAACACTGCTACGGACACTGACACTCAACTCCCCCCTCGCACTTATGTAGACCATGCCCTACTCACTGACAACCTCGCCAAGTCCGACTGGGAGGCAGTGCTGAACTGTCTGGAAGGTTCGATAGTTGTGCTATATCTTATGCGCCAAAATATCAAAAACTCAATAGAAAAGTTCTAAAGAAAGTAGTAAAAAAACGAACAGACGAGGAAGAAAAAAATTGAAACCATGGATCACATATGAGCTGAATCCGGAGCAATACGTGAGCGGGATAAAAATTAAGTAAAGTGGTAAAAAAAACAACCATTTAACCCAATTGTCAGAGAAGTCTTTCGCGCACAAACGCGCAAATGTCAGTAACTTGAATCAAGCAAACTAAAAGGAATTATTATAGATCAAAGATTGATCAATCCGGAAAAGATCCAAAAATTTTCTGGGGAATTATTTAAAGAATTGGCAGGGAGGGATGTACAAAAAGACGTTTTTTTATAAATCCAAAAAATATTGTTCCATCATATTAATGTAATAAACAAGATTTATGTTTTTGTAAACAATGTAGCAGGGGGAACGAATTTAATAACTTCTTTTGTCAATGTAGGCGGAATTACTTAGCAAAAAAACATTAACCCTAGCGGCGACCCCAGTTGTGACTGACGAGGACTATCCGACAGAACAGTCTGCTTCACAACTTGGCATACTGTCACACAGAGGAATACACATATACGTCATGTATCCGGTTTGCGGGGGAGGGTACTGCCCACGGTTGCGATGGCATTTCAAGCTTGAAGTTCTTAAATTTTAATTTAAATATTCTTTGCAGAACCTGTTACTACACTTAATCAATTTGAGCATTCGTTCTGGTACTTATCCCCAAATATTTTTAAAATAGCTAAAGTTATACCGATTCATAAAGCGACACGATTATATACCGATAAATGTAATTTCCGATCCGATATCTCTGCTAAGTGTTTTTGTCCTATAATTATTGGAACAAAATAATAAAAAATGAAAACAGCTGGTCGAATATCTCTATACTTCATGATATTATGTCGAAGGAATCAGTATGGATTCCGGGTCAGACACCAAAACATTTTCAAATGCTCTTATTCGATGTCTGCAGGAGAAATAAATCAAGCACGCAATCGCAAGTCAAGAAGCGTATAATGTTAAATTTTTTAGATCTAAAAAAGGCAATTGATTCTGTAAACCGGAATAAATAGACTCTTTAGATAAGCTCAAAGGCTGTGGGTGTGTTCGGGGCGGGCCGGCTCTTTCGCTGGTTCAGTCCTACCTCACCAGATAGGGGACAGATAACAAACGATCTGTGGTGTCATCAGCGATCAAATGCCTCATATTAATTACACGGACGGAGCGTGATAAAGGAAGGAGCTACACCTTGGGCCCATTTTATTTCTATTATATATCAATTAATATATCTAAGTTCTGAAATATGAACAAAGTAAATTAGTTCTTCTTTTTGCCGATTGCGAGGACACTCTTATTTTTAAACGCGGGGAAAGACCTGGAATGAAGATACGCTTAAATGCTCTAAGTGATTTGGCAATAGTGGAAAACATGGACTCTCGGATTTCCAAATATTTTAACACTGAAAACATTTCAAAAACTAAAATTTATGCCAATTTCGTTGTCTACCACACTCAGCTTATGTATCTATCTGACTTGACCATTCATCTCTTGTGGAAATTTACTCACCAAATCACTAATTGTTATAAATGTGGGAAATATACAGCGTATGTTAGCAG
>NW_025784081.1:0-29155 GCF_021130785.1 Homalodisca vitripennis
GCTTAATTTAATTACAAATTGTTCCAATATTACCTTAAAATTATGCTGAAAAAACATTTCTTATTCTAAAATATCACTGTAGATTTTGTAAATACTGTATATATATATTTATACAGTATACTCTCGGCGGAGTGCAAGTACTTTTTGCTGATTCAGTGTTTTATTGAAATTAAATTAAGGCTTATTGGCCACTTATACAATTTAATGTAAATATACAGTATATATATATATATATATTATATATATTTATATATTATATATAAAATACATTTGTTCTTTTTTTCTAAAACTGTATGTTTTAAAAACACCATGTAATGTTAAAGGAAAAATATTGGGAATACACACTGTCACATTGAAACATCGAAAGACCAAGAATTATAAATATAGAATCCTTGAAATAAATGGTGAACATTTGCATTTCTCGAATATACAAATGGTCATCACTGTGGCACTTTAAAGCGTTAAAGTGAAATAGAAAATTCGATAGTACTAACCTCTAATGGCTTCATCAACAAAGAGAACCTTCTTTTTAGCAAGACTGCCTGTGGAGACAGCCATTACGTAAGGCACTTTTGTACGAGCCAGTCTCAGAGCTGATGACAGGCTTGGGGTGAGCTGTAATTTGGACAGTGATCTGCTTGTCCTCCTCTTCCTCTTCCTCTTCACAGGACGACAACAGTGACAGTGAGTCTTCAGCAGATGTAGCTTGGATCTTTGGAATCCTGTGAACGCAACAAACTCCAGTTAACCATATTACTACAATACTAATATAATAACTAATTTTAGTAAAGCTTTCGACTGCCTCAATCACGATCACAGCTACTACAAAAACTAAGAGCCCTAGGCGTAGGAGGTAAAGAAGCAGATTGGTTTAAATGCTACCTCAAGGGAAGAAAACAACTGGTAGAAATAAATTTACACCCAAAATTATACAAACTATAAAAATTCAATCAGCAACAACTGAAGTGAGAAGAGGGGTGCCTCAATGATCCGTGCTCGGGGCCGGTGCTCTTCCTCCTCCTCACGAGTGATATGCCAAACTGCCTGGATGATGCCTGTTCTACTATAATGTATGCAGATGACACTGTGCTTACCATATCTAATAAAGTCAATGAAATGCTCGCAAATAAACACGACTGCATGCTTCAACCAAACTAAACAATACTGCACAAATAATGACCTAGTATTAAATGAAAATAAAACCGTACAAATAGTTTTCAAACACAAAAAACAAAAACTACAAACCTAGCACCTCTCCTGGACCTGGAAGTAAGCAATGTGACCAAATATCTAGGCATCACAATTGACTCGAAATTGTCATGGAAGCCCCACATAGACCAACTAAGTAAGAAACTCTCCTCAAGTATCTATGTAATTCGCAGAATTAAACAAGTATGTAGCATGGAGGTAGCCAAAGTTGCCTACTTTGCTCTTTTCGAAACGCACCTAAGATACGGAATAGTATCATGGGGAGGAACAAACAGCGTCCAACATGGGAAAAGATTCTTACTCTACAAAAAAGAGCAATTAGATGCCTAGCAGGACTACATCACCAGGAAAGTTGCCGGGAATCTTTTAAACAACTAAAAATTCTCACAACAATCTCACTCTACATCCGGGAAAACCATTCTGCATGCAGTCACTTCACAGCAGTTAAGACATCAGGAACTACATCCATATAACACAAGAAATGCCACAAACTTCACCCTGCCCTTACACCACTTAAGCCTCTCTGAGAAAGAAACCCTCATACCAAGGAGCGCTATTTTTCAACCACCTGCCCGATCATCTAAGAAACCAGCCACCTCAGTGTTTCGCGAACCAACTAAAAAAATGGCTGCAAGAAAGGCCCTACTATTCAGAGTCCGAATTCTTGAGCACCTGACTCAGTGCAGCGGAAGACAAGAGCTCCCTCTGGACATCAAACTTTGTATCAACTTTGCATTATATAACTATGACACAAAAACTATTTCCATTGTATAAATTTTACTAACCACAACTTTTGTTTTATGACGCATGTACTATTCTCTATGAATATGTAAATAAAGAAATTGTATATTGTCTATTGTCTAGTCTGGAGAATGCTGTCTAACTCTGGAATAAAGTATCTCTGTCAGACTTTATGCTAAACTGATAAGTATATTAATCTAATAAAGTACACTTTGTTATTATAATATTGTGTCTAAGCAAAGAACTGAACATACAAACATTAATATAAGTGCTCAATTTAAAAATTGATAAAAGCAGTATGGTTATGATGCTCAACGAAAAAAAGTTATTTAATTACCTTCATCTATTTTTAACTACAACAGGGAAAATAATATAATTCTTAAAATATTACAAATAGTTTTCTGAGTAGCCCTACATAACATAATATACATTATAATTCATTATTACTTTGAATGCCTAATTGAAGTTTACAGAATTTGCTAAGGTTCACACCATAACTCATTTCAACCTCGTGTGTTATGGTATCAAATGTGATAGTTGCATGGTTAAATTTGAGTAATATACTCAACTATCACATTCATCACTTCACTCATCCAGAAGAGCAGAAAAATTGCTAAATAAAGATATTACCATGAAGACTGACACAAATAATCTAATTAATCCAAGATCATTCTGCCTCTAAAATATAAAATGAAATCAGCTGTTTGTTGAGGATTTGATTATTTTTACAACTAATTCCTAAAAAATATAAATATCTCCCAGATTCTTACTCAGTTAAAAACAGATATAATTCTGCAAACTAGATAAAAGATTGTATAGCTCAATAGAATTTGATGTTGTTTCTCAATACTTACAATTTCTTATGACAATTCATGAAGTCAAAGGACATATTTTATTTTTAGTAATATACATTAAAAAGGGTTTATTTATATGTATGGTACAGGATATTTTCCAATTCAAAAATTCTAATCAGAATTAGAATCTGAAGCAGAGTGAGGACAAGGATAAGGTTAGAAAGGAAAGCCTGCCAACAGAGAGGCAAAGGTGAGGGCTGAGGAGTTTTGTTGACATAGAAGATGAAGAGAGTTTTGGGGAGGACTTTGGCATAAAAATCTCTGACAATTTTTAATATGTGAATGTTGGCTGAAAAATTGCATTTAAAATTAATTAAAACATTTATATTGCAGTGTATATTTGGGTAAAAAAACTAAAGGATAACTGATGATTACATAAAATCCAGAATAATATTAAAAAAATAGTAACTTCAAGTAACTTGAGTGATTCTCTACAAACAAGAAAAAAGACTGTAAAAAATTGAATACTTACACCAAATTTGCACTATCATAACTTGTGTTGCTTGCTGCTTGTTGAGGGGAATTAGAAGCTATCAGTGGACTAGAAGACATCTTAGGACTAGAAGAAGCCAAAGGCTGAGACTTGGTGAATTGTGTTGCGCTTGATTTGGTTACAACCATCTTTCTTTTTCAGTGATTCTGTAAACCATAGACATATTAACATCTCAAAATCAATAAATTCCTTACAGGACAAAGAAAAGTTCTTCCACAGAAAATGTTTACAGTTATTATTTCTATACATACATTTAATAAACTAGGGATACATCATCCAACATGGACTGGAACTTTTTCAATGTAACACTATCAACAAGTAAACATAATCTGCGTAATCAAACTCTTTCAATGTAATTGATTCAAAGATGAATAAATAGAGTATTTTTATTTAATTTATCTTTTAACGTCCACCTTGCTTATTCCAACACCACCAGCTAAATTCTGGACAATTTAGAAGAAAGTGTCTGTGTGAAGGCCCAGCGGTAGTGTTATCAGTCACATATGCTCACTACTGAGCTACAATCCAAACCAAAATGATTGAATACAATGCCAACTGGGGCTTTAAGGCAGTTACTCTTCAGCCTTAACTAATTTTTAGAATGTCACTGAATTCAATCAGTGTTTTCTTATAATAATTGAAACTTTTTCCTGTCTACTATTGTGTATGGAAAAGTAACAGTTTTATCCATAATTATATTAACAAATTTTAAAGATGGGAACACTCAAGAAAAACTCACCCTTGAAAGCTGTGGCAGACCAATACCTTACAGTTAAGAATAAATAATACCATATTACCAGTTGGAAAGGTATTAAGAATATATATATATATAATATATATATATAATATATATATATATATATATATATATATATATATATATATATATATATATATATATATATATATACAGGGTGTCAATTAAGTCTGGAACCTCTTTTTTTTAAATTTTTTAAACCACAATATAAAAAAAAAATACCAAAGTTCACACGTGCTTACTGGTGATAGTAACGCACATATCTGCCCAACTACCGACCAGATAATCCCTTTGGGGGACGGTCCACAAGGAGTCAGACAAAATTCTTAAATAGCAGCATAGGTCAAGTTTGGTATCAAATTAAAGGTCTTACTTAGCAGAGTACAATGCCGCAAACCGGACTTAAAAAGGTGGATTCATTCAGTAGTTATAGCTATTTGAATTTTAATACAATTGAACAATGTAAATTGTTAAGTATTACAAGTAAACACCAATTTTTAAGTACCTGTGATCAAAGTAAGTGTTCAACATGTTCCCCTACCATCGTCTGGCAATGTCCTAGGCAGTTGTAAAAGCCATCCACTGCATTTTGAAGGTAGTCACGAGGAATATCTTGAGCTTCTTGGACTATGAGATTTCTTAGGTGCGCCAAATTTCGAGGCTTTGTACGATGAACTTTATCTTTGAGGTATCCCCAAAGAAAAAAATCCAGCGGAGATAAATCAGGGGAACGAGCAGGCCACTCTACTGCGCCACGTCTTCCAATCCATCTGTGAAGGAATATTGTATCCAACCAAGTATTCTCTAACAAGGAGAGCAAAGTGTGGTGGCGCGCCATCTTGTTAGAAATAATTTTTTTGAAATTGTCGATCAAGAGCAGCTTGTAGTGCAGGAATGAGCTCATTTTGGAGCATTGCTAGATACGAGTCACCATTTAAATTACCATTGATAAATAATGGGCCCATAATTTGATTTCCTATAATACCTGCCCAAACTTTAAGTTTTCTGTGGATGCTGTGTATGACTCAATCTGCCACTTTCACATTCTAACAGTAGTTGTGTTATTGGTAATAATTATTGATTCCTGGCTTCGATTACTACATTGTCAGATGATTGGAGGGGAACATTCTGAACACTTACTTTGATCACAGGTACTTAAAAATTGGTGTTTACTTGTAATACTTAACAATTTACATTGTTCAATTGTATTAAAATTCAAATAGCTATAACTACTGAATGAATCCACCTTTTTAAGTCCGGTTTTGCGGCATTGTACTCTGCTAAGTAAGACCTTTAATTTGATACCAAACTTGACCTATGCTGCTATTTAAGAATTTTGTCTGACTCCTTGTGGACCGTCCCCCCAAAGGGATTATCCGGTCGGTAATTGGGCAGATGTGTGCGTTACTATTACCAGTAAGCACGTGTGAACTTTGGTATTTCTTTCTATTATGGTTCAAAAATTAAAAAAGAGGTTCCAGACTTAATTGACACCTTGTATATATAATATATAATTATATAATTTTTAATGATCCGTACTGGGCCAAGGATATCAATAAATTCATGCAAGAAGTAGTACTAAGAACCAATAACCTCGATAGACAAGAAGTAGCAACTCATATTTTTGTTTTCTCCTCTAAAATCTTGTAGATGCATAAAATATTCACAGAATTATAAATAAGGGTGTGATAAATAACTAGAACACAGACTTGCGAAGGATACATCTGTTGTTCATTATCTCTCCAAGAGCTCATGAAGTTTAATGACCAAGTCCAAGAGTAGATTACCATGCCATTTTAAGTCCATCAGTCCATAGTCTATGTCTCTAATGTTCGCTAGCATGCATTAGTACTGCATTTGTATGATGTGTTTTACATTATATTTTTTGAATTTGTTTTATTGTATTTAAAAAGTTTCAAATAACTATGTAAAAAAATGTACTACCTAACTTTTGGTCAATCCGTTTAAAATTGTATTTTTCTATACAATGGACTTTTTTTGTATAGTAAAAACTAATTGTAATATGGTTATATTTCTAAGTAGATATTGATGAGAAATGGAAAGAATTTTCAAAGATAACAAAGATAATCTTCTCATACCGAATTTTGTAATTTATTCTTTGGATACAACAATCTAAATAAAATTACCATTTATATGTTGACTGTATTCCTATGCAAACTAAAAACTAAGATATCGCAACAGACAGTAAAGTGCTATATTAAATAGTTTTACTATATTAGAGAAGAGTGCAATGGAATAGTGGATGGTGGTGTTTGTTCACGTCATACACTTTCAAATGCACATGAGAATAATAAAATAGTTACAAAAATAAGAGTATAATGAATAAATAAGTCAGAAAAACACAAGTATCTACTAATACACATTTAAGTTTAAAGCAATGAAATACAATTAACAAAAACTTAACAACACTTAAATGCAAATCTATTCAAAATGGTCAAATTACACTTGATTCAATACAGGAACTAAATTTTACAATGGGAAATATGCTATATTTTAATACATTAATATTAAATATATTTTATTATAAAGACCCATTCTTATGGTTTGAGAGTGTATAAAAATCTTAATAACACTCATAATGTTTGCATTTTATAACTTACCCATGTGGTAAGTGAACTTGGTTGCGTTTATGACCAAAGCTGCCTTCCTCCGCAAGCGAGACAATAGACTGTCCTCTGCAGTCTGCTGGTCTGCAGACATTCTGCGAGCAGCTGCAGCTGTGTCAGCATCATGGCTCAACTTATCCCTCAGAGTATAGTAGATCTTGTGATTCTACAGACAACATCTCATACAACACATGTTCAAAATTGACAGTGTTCATCATCTCTCCACAAGAATTTATATTGCATTAAATGTTGTATTTGTTGAATAAACACTTTTTTAAAGATAAATACCCATCTTTTAGCCTTAACCTGCCCATTCTCAAAAGACTACAGAAATTCAGAGGGAACTTAACAATTACAGTAAGGGGGGAGAGGGTTTATTACTTATACTACAAATTACTTACAAGCTTATAAATTGAAAAACAAAACTAAGTGGCTATAATGGTTTACCACCAAGAAGCATCTTCTTAAGAAAAATAACATGCTATTAATAATGAAAACTGTCCTTGTTCTGTTTTATTTTCATTATCTAATCTACAACTACAATTCTAAATCAATATAATTCTAACAGTTTTTTTTTTATTATACCTATTGCTTTATTCTTCTGAGAAAGCTTTGATTGTAAGTAGCTGTAATTAGTGTTTGTAATCAGTAAAACATAAGAAACTTGAAATGAATATTCACCGTCAGTTGGCTTCTGCTAGTGCATGTAAAGCAAGAAGTTTGGTTCAACATGGGCGATCGCAATGAAGTGAGAACTTTTGGAGTATATACTATTCAATGACTGGGATAAAGCTATTTATAAAAATGAAATGTTACTCACCAAAGATCTATTTTATACTTGTGTAGTTGGCTGGTATGTACAAGATTAAAATATTTCATTTAAATTTAACCCTTTTAAACCCCGGCCATTAAATCAAGTGATGTGCCAGAAATCCCAAGCCATTTTTCAGACAAAATGTAAGGGTTTTTGTAAAAAATTCATAACTCAGTTATTTTTTAAGATATTTAGGTAATTCTTTTTTTGTTTTACTTCTTTATACACGTAGCTTACAGAAATATACAAATAAAATTATTATTTTGAAAGTAATTTTTGTTACATACATATACATATATAACAAAGAAATAAAAATTAAAAAAATTTCAAGTATGATCATGGAAACCATATAGATAAAAAAATATTTGACACAAAAATACCCGTTTACTTTATGACATACTTTAATCCTTAATAAAAGGAAACAAAAATTATAGGCCTACCTTATTTACAAGTGGAGTAACATCAATTTTTGTAAAGCCGTGTAAATTTTTCTTTTTGCCATTTCTGGGCAAGGAAATGTAACAAGACCTTTCAAGACCTTTGAAATTCACAGTACTTAAAATAAACATAAAACCAAAGTTATTTCTGACAAAAGAACTAAAACTGTTAATAATCTAAATTTAAAAAAAAGTTTTAAAACTATATTTACATCAGAACAAATGTTTTCAAGATATCCATCACTCAAATCGTCGTCACTAATCACATCCACACCATTTGCAACTAGGTTACTAATTAGTGTATTTTCACTTACGGGAGACTTTGAACGATGTCTTTTACTCATTTTGAAATCAAACAAATAATAAACTAAACTTTAACTGCCGTACTTTACACTGCTTTAACCTAAAACTGTGAAGAAAACGGAATATTCACAACCACGTGATATACAGCTGTCTGCAACAAGCGTGAGCAGTCAGTCGAGACAAACTGCAATTGCTCAGTCACAGACTGACAAAATACGAAGTCAAACCATTACAAAACTAATATATTTCGATGCAAAATATCTTTGTGCACAAGTCTGTGAAATTTCAAAGCATTTGGTGAAAACAGGTGGCCAGTAAAGTAATAAAAAGTGCACGTCCGCGCTAAACGGACGTCGGGAGTTGACGCCATTTTTACGACGTCCGTATGGTGCGGACGTCGGGGTTAAATCAGACAATTTGATGTAAGTTTAAATTAGCTATTGACATCTATTTGATTGGTGATAGGGTAACCTTGGCAGTGATCTGACGCTGATGGGAGAGAGTAGCCATCTTGGAAGAGAAGGTGGAGGGAGGCAATGCACCCCAGCTTGGATCCACCCCTAGTCCCTGCAACCGACGTCTCAACAGCTGTTGTAGCTCTTCCCTTAACTGCTGGAGGATCCTGGGGTTTGCTGCTAGCAGATTCTCCATGCTGTCACAATACATTGACCATCGATAAATTTTAAAATGAATTCTTATAGTTTCAATATTATAGGATGTCAAAAACCTTTAAAAAAATTAATTACAGTTAAAATCTTTTTAAAAGTTTCTGCAAGTATTTTATCAAGTTAAATGCAATATAAGACCATGTTAGTTGTAAGTCCTATTTCATTTACGTAAAAAGGAATGTTCTTAGTTTATGCTCATTTCACTTTTCATTCAATTTCAAAATTCTCAAGGTGTTATTTTCACTAATGCCACACCAGCAGCTTAGCTTGTGCATCAACAGCACTTATGCTAAGACTAGGACTTTTTCACTAGAATTTTGTATGTAATTATTTTTGATTTTACTAATTATTATTAAAGAATATTTTTATTACAATATACATGACAAAAATGCTGGTACAAAATATTTACTAGATGCAAAATTAAAATATTAATGAGTAAAAAACTTTGATTTTATAGTTCTGATATAATTTTTACATTCTTTTGATCTTTCCAACAAGTTAGAGCAGCTTGAAATTAAAGGAAAATTGGATATTAGGCATGACAGAATACTCATCAACAAGAAATGCCTCTTAAATAACAGATCTGCAAACATTACAGCAAATGAGAGGACGTATTATTTTATTACACAAGGGGAGTAGGAACTAAATCTTAAATGATATCATAAAGTTAAAAAAATACTCTTGTGAAAAAATAAAATTATTCAGAAACTGTGTTAAATGTAAGGAGTTAAAAACAATGCAATAAATATAACATCAAAATTGGCAGAAGAAAAAAAACAACATTGGAATATTTCTAATTAAGAATTAATTATCCTCAAATTAATGGAAAACATAATCCCTACATTCATTTCTAAATTGTGTTCAAATCTTTTTATGGAATAAGTGATAATCAATTGAAATAATCAAATTAAGCTATTATTAATACAACTGCTAATGTTGCAATAAAGTACCATGCAAACTAAGGCAATGAAGACAGCAACTAATATTAATTAAATTTAAAAAATATAACTAAAACCAATAGTCTATAATGATGCTATGGAATTAATCGAAACTGGTTTAAACCTTCACTGTGACGCTAGTCATGTACCGCTCCATGGACAGCCAAAATAGTTCTAACGTGTGTCTATCATAGTCAATTTGTTAAACTATGATACATCTATAGCTACTAAATATGTTGTATGGAGTGTCACTGCCATGGCTATCCCTACAGCATGGTAATGAAAATGACTCTGAACTGACAACCATCCAGTTATATTATACTCAGTAATATAGTACAGTGATAACGCAAGATAGAGTGCTGTCTAGCTACTTATGGAATGCCACTGCTGTGTCTATCCCTAGAGCATCGTGATGAAAGTGACACTGAACTGACAACCATCCAACTATGTTATACTCAGTAATATAATACAGTGATAATACAAGACAGAGTGCTGTCTAGCTACTTATGGAATGCCACTGCTGTGCCTATCCCTACAGCATGGTGATGAAAGTGACATTGAATTGACAACCATCCAATTATGTTATACTGAGTAATATAATACAGTGATAATGCAAGATAGAGTGCTGTCTAGCTACTTATGGAATGCCACTGCTGTGCCTATCCCTACAGCATGGTAATGATAGTGACGTTGAACTGACAACCATCCAATTATGTTATACTCAGTAATATAATACAGTGATAATGCAAGATAGTGCTGACTAGGTACTTATGGAGTGCCACTGCTGTGCCTATCCCTACAGCATGGTAATGATAGTGACATTGAACTGACAACCATCCAATTATGTTATACTCAGTAATATAATACAGTGATAATGCAAGATAGAGTGCTGTCTACCTACTTGTGGAGTGCTACTGCCTTGACTAACCCTAGAGCATCGCAATGAGAGTGATATTAAACTGACAACCATCCAGTTATATTATACTCATTAACCTAGTACAGTGATAACGCAAGATAGTGCTGACTAGCTACTTATGGAGAGCCACTGCTGTGCCTATCCCTACAGCATGGTAATGAAAGTGACATTGAACTGACAACCATCCAATTATGTTATGTTTAGTAATATAATACAGTGATAATGTAAGATAGAGTGCTGTCTAGCTACTTATGAAATGCCACTGCTGTGGCTATCCCTAGAGCATGGTGATGAAAGTGACATTAAACTGACAACCATCCAACTATGTTATACTCAGTAATATAATACAGTGATAATGCAAGATAGTGCTGACTAGCTACTTATGGAGTGCTATCCATACAGCATGGTAATGATAGTAACATTGAAATGACAACCATCCAATTATGTTATACTCAGTAATATAATACAGTGATAATACAAGATAGAGTGCTGTCTAGCTACTTGTGGAGTGCTACTGCCCTGACTAACCCTAGAGCATGGTGATGAAAGTGACATTGAACTGATAACCATCCAACTATGTTTATACTCAGTAATATGATATAGTGATAACGCAAGATAGTGCTGACTAGTTACTTACGGTGTGCCACTGCTGTGCCTATCCCTACAGCATGGTAATGATAGTGACATTGAACTGACAACCATCCAATTATGTTACACTCAGTAATATAATACAGTGATAACGCAAGATAGTGCTGACTAGCTACTTATGGAGTGCCACTGCTGTGCCTATCCCTAGAGCATGGTGATGAAAGTGACATTGAACTGACAACCATCCAACTATGTTATACTCAGTAATATAGTACAGTGATAACGCAAGATAGTGCTGACTAGCTACTAATGGAGTGCCACTGATGTGCCTATCCCTACAGCATGGTAATGATAGTGACATTGAACTGACAACCATCCAACTATGTTTTATACTCAGTAATATAATACAGTGATAATGCAAGATAGAGTACTGTCTAGCTACTTATGGGATGCCACTGCTGTGCCTATCCCTAGAGCATGGTGATGAAAGTGACATTAAACTGACAATCATCCAACTATGTTATACTCAGTAATATAATACAGTGATAATGCAAGATAGTGCTGAATAGCTACTTATGGAGTGCTATCCCTACAGCATGGTAACGATAGTAACATTGAAATGACAACCATCCAATTATGTTATACTCAGTAATATAATACAGTGATAATACAAGATAGAGTGCTGTCTAGCTACTTGTGGAGTGCTACTGCCCTGACTAACCCTAGAGCATGGTGATGAAAGTGACATTGAACTGATAACCATCCAACTATGTTATACTCAGTAATATAATATAGTGATAACGCAAGATAGTGCTGACTAGTTACTTACGGTGTGCCACTGCTGTGCCTATCCCTACAGCATGGTAATGATAGTGACATTGAACTGACAACCATCCAACTATGTTATACTCAGTAATATAATACAGTGATAATGCAAGATAGTGCTGACTAGCTACTTATGGAGTGCTATCCCTACAGCATGGTAATGATAGTGACATTGAAATGACAACCATCCAATTATGTTATACTCAGTAATATAATACAGTGATAATACAAGATAGAGTGCTGTCTAGCTACTTGTGGAGTGCTACTGCCCTGACTAACCCTAGAGCATGGTGATGAAAGTGACATTGAACTGATAACCATCCAACTATGTTATACTCAGTAATATGATATAGTGATAACGCAAGATAGTGCTGACTAGTTACTTACGGTACGTGCCACTGCTGTGCCTATCCCTACAGCATGGTAATGATAGTGACATTGAACTGACAACCATCCAATTATGTTATACTCAGTAATATAATACAGTGATAACGCAAGATAGTGCTGACTAGCTACTTATGGAGTGCCACTGCTGTGCCTATCCCTAGAGCATGGTGATGAAAGTGACATTGAACTGACAACCATCCAACTATGTTATACTCAGTAATATAGTACAGTGATAAAGCAAGATAGTGCTGACTAGCTACTAATGGAGTGCCACTGATGTGCCTATCCCTACAGCATGGTAATGATAGTGACATTGAACTGACAACCATCCAACTATGTTATACTCAGTAATATAATACAGTGATAATGCAAGATAGAGTACTGTCTAGCTACTTATGGGATGCCACTGCTGTGCCTATCCCTAGAGCATGGTGATGAAAGTGACATTAAACTGACAATCATCCAACTATGTTATACTCAGTAATATAATACAGTGATAATGCAAGATAGTGCTGAATAGCTACTTATGGAGTGCTATCCCTACAGCATGGTAACGATAGTGACATTGAAATGACAACCATCCAATTATGTTATACTCAGTAATATAATACAGTGATAATACAAGATAGAGTGCTGTCTAGCTACTTGTGGGGTGCTACTGCCCTGACTAACCCTAGAGCATGGTGATGAAAGTGATATTGAACTGATAACCATCCAACTATATTATACTCAGTAATATGATACAGTGATAACGCAAGATAGTGCTGACTAGTTACTTACGGAGTGCCACTGCTGTGCTTATCCCTACAGCATGGTAATGATAGTGACATTGAACTGACAAACCATCCAACTATGTTATACTCAGTAATATAATACAGTGATAATGCAAGATAGTGCTGACTAGCTACTTATGGAGTGCTATCCCTACAGCATGGTAATGATAGTGACATTGAACTGACAACCATCCAATTATGTTATACTCAGTAATATAATACAGTGATAATGCAAGATAGAGTGCTGTCTACCTACTTGTGGAGTGCTACTGCCTTGACTAACCCTAGAGAATTGCAATGAGAGTGATATTAAACTGACAACCATCCAGTTATATTATACTCAGTAACATAGTACAGTGATAACGCAAGATAGTGCTGACTAGCTACTTATGGAGTGCCACTGCTGTGCCTATCCCTACAGCATGGTAATGATAGTGACATTGAATTGACAACCATCCAATTATGTTATACTCAGTAATATAATACAGTGATAACGCAAGATAGTGCTAACTAGCTACTTGTGGAGTGCTAATGCCTTGACTAACCCTAGAGCATCGCAATGAGAGTGATATTAAACTGACAACCATCCAGTTATATTATACTCATTCACAAATCAGCCAATCTTCCAGAGAATACCATGTAATAGACTGAGGTATCAATTTACCTCTGTAAAGATTGCTGGGCCAACTGCGATTCAGCATGTAACAGCTGTCGGTCCAGCTGATCCACTCTTCTGTAGTTCCTGATTTTGCTTATCCTCTGAGGTTTCTATCTCACTTTCAGAATCTGTAGATGTTTCTGTAATACTCGATTCATCTTCTTCTATTGAAGACTGAATAATTTCAGATGTTTTACCAAATGTTCTCTGCTTCTCTTCTTCCAACAGTTTTTTCACGATCATTTCTGTATTTTTACTCTTACTCAATTTCTCTGGGAGTTTGTCTTTGTCTTGAACAACTTCAAATATTTCCTTACTGCTTCGCTCATTTGAAACACTTTTATCTGTGTCATTACTCTGTGCCTTGAGAGAAACAATTTCAATATCACTGTCCACGTCAGTTTGTAAAATTTCCACCAAATTCTCATCCTGTTGTGCCTCGACTGAATCTTGAATAGTTTTTGCTTTTTTGAGATACAAATGCTTTCCGTCTCTGAAACGGTGACTGGTTTTTTGCAATTTTTTTCGTCTTTTAATTCCATAGACTGTATTTTCAAGTCACTTAGTGAGGAAGCTAGGGTTGATTCTAAAATATTATGATTTTTCTTTATTTCATCGTTTTTACTTGCTAACTGAAACAAGTATTATTACATAGATAATATTAGAATTGGCAGTTGCCCTAAAAGTATATAAAACAGACTGGTTAATTTAAGACATGTTATAAAAACACAGACCTGACCCACGTTGTGGTAGGCAAAAATCAAGTTCTACACACTATGATACAGATAATTATATTAATAAAATAAACTAAGGTTTGAAAGTGTTACATATTTTAAACACATTAGAGGAATATAAAATATACAGAGCAATTTACAAATACACAATATCATATTTTTAATGGAGAATTACATTCCCAATCCAAGATAATTTTTGTCACTACTGATAACACTAAGTGCAGTGTGGGGGTGGGTATTACGTAACCTGTCGTCCAACTGTTGATGTCACTGCTGTTATGCTGTATAGCTGGTAAATTATTAATGTGACTATGTGAACTGGGTTATTTTGTTGTTGTTGTTATGTTGTGATATTCTAAATACAAAATCAAAGCGATTCAGCGGATTCAATTGTACACTGTAGTCTGTGATGAAGTGTAACGTGTAACTAGTGTTAACCCCTCATTGGTTATTTATGGATCATATGGTGCTAAGGATATCCAAATAATTATCTAAATATATTCAGTTGTACTTTATTGGTCTTTTGTTAATAGGTAAACACTTTATAACATAAAACAATCTCAGATCTACACGTAGTAAATATAAGTCTTCAAGAGTTTGTATAGCTCACAATCAACATACAATAAAGACTCAAAAGAAACAAAATTTATCATGAGCTGCTACAACAGAATATTAATTCCTTTCCATATTTTGAGCTTCATTTACTCAAAAATGAACTGGTATTTTAATAAGTAGATAGGATACACTATAGCAGCTACAGTGACACTGACAGTTGGATAAAAAATAATTCTGCACGGTAACAAGATATCTGAACAACATATCTTGCTTCGCCTTGCTGGTTAAACATATTTTCAGTAACAAAGAGTACTATTTTATTACACACTGCACAAAAACAACTGTTTTATACTAGAGAATTTCAGTGATGTATATTTATGTTAGAGCCCTATAACAAATTTAGGCTTCTAATCAGTCAACACATGAAGCTAATTGATTATTAGCAACGTTAACTAACCCTAGAACTGACCGTTAATACTGGCCTATTACTGATTTTTTTTATAATATAGAGTAAGCTAACATCACCATTTATAGCTAAGTAGCTAAGTATTATTTACATGTTTAGTTACACTACAGCCCATATTGGTTTTATACATGTCAAGTTTAACAAAAAATATGGGCTGTGAAAAATGTATCACTTTCTACTTTTAACCCTTTTGCTACCATCAAATTTCAACCTCCACCCAAACTAACTATGCAAATGATCAATTTTTTTCTTAGAAGAAATGACTTTATAACACAAAAACTATGTTGTGTTATGATACAACGCACATTAGCTTTTGTTTCTGGACTATAAGCAAGTACTCAATGTAGTAACAAACTTACTTGATATGATTTTATCAGTGTTTGGCTTTGCTCAAATTTGCTAAGCACTTCTTCCAAACGACGCTCCATGTCTTTTTTCATTTCCTGACCTGCAATAAAATATCAAAGCAACGTATTAATAGTATTTGAATTTAATATAAAATTTTCATCCTATTTTGAACTGTTAAAAATTTCTTAATGCCATTCAATGAATAATTAATCAAAGTACATATTTTGCGTCATTTAAGTTATTATGTGTTTTTTTTTTGCATTCCGAACCTGACCACAACTGTTTTTTCATCAACACTTTCACAACTCTGTACACAACAAATGTACTGAGTGATATTCAGTACATTTTACCATCCAGTATGCACTAATGCATCTGCCGCAGTCAACTTGTTAACCATTAACAAAAGCAGGTTCATCTGTTAACTGATTGCAGAATGTTGTAAGGTTTTAATCATAAAGATACAAAAAATAACAAGAGCAAAGAAAACGGTGCACTGAAAAACACAAAAATACTGATTGTTTAAAAAAGTACAATAGGAGATTTATTACAATAATTTAATGTGCATTGCCAGCAGAGAACTCTAACTAAGAGATTAGCTTCATCACACATATAGCCTATTCAAAACAATCGTGCTAGATTAAAATCAAACCAATAAAGTAAAAATTGTATAAATAAAAGAAATTTGACCAAGAGACGGCTGTATTAATACTGGATTGTGCAAAATGACTTATTTCATTTTTTATGTACCTACATGTATGCAAATATATTTGGAGTTTTTTTATGTATAGTTTTACTATGGTTAAATGTTTTTTTATAAAAAAGCAAATGTACAATTTTTATGATTGAATAACTAGGAATAACATTTTTAAACTGGCATTGTAATGTATGTAAAAATGTATCTATAAAATAGCAAAATCCTGCAATAAAAATATGTAGTAAAATAAATTATAGTTTTGAATTTTGCTTACAGCATAAAATTCAAGGTCATAGGTACATCCAGCTCTTTATTGAGAGTCTATTAATCAAGTTGTCTATCACTTCACTATGAATCGATTTTAACTACTATCTGGTAAATTGGTCTCCAATTAGATACCCTGACTCGATCAATAAATGGCTAGGATAACACACACAATCGGCCTATTGCATTTGTTACCTTCTGCATGTTGTCCAATTGCTACTCAACCTACCCTGTAGGTTAATTAAAACTATTAAAACAAACAATTAAAAAAAAACTTAGGCATTGTTAAAAAACAACCAATTGCTTGGTTTTTAAATAATTAAAATGCTTAATGATGGGGAGTATTTTCCCAAATCCAAGGGTAGTTGTGGTTTTACCTAATTTTTATACAATGTAGTATTGGAAAGTAATAATGAAGAAAAGTGTAACAGGTGATGAGACAAGATATGGCTTTCACATAAAATATGAGCACTAGTCAGTTAGGCACCTCTGATCACCGTTTTCTGACCTTTTCTTGTGTTTTGATATGATTCTTTTTGCACAATAAAATTAGTATTGTTATTTAAGTATGACACAACTGAACATTTTTTTACATTTTTAATTATTGCATTCTAAAACACATTTTACTTTTCCATTAGATACATCAATAATGGTGTATTTACTAGAAATATATACACATGTAGAGTATTAAAAAATAATTTAATACCTATACATTGGAACAAAATTACACACCAACCTGGCCAATGAACTTAGTGGAGATATGTATAAAATAAATTGTATCAAATTTCAAAATTTTTGGGCTTTCTGAAAGACAGTTATTGTTTTCAAAACTCATATTATATACAATATATATTGTGTAAATATATACAAAAGAACTTTGGAACTGGAGGTAGTTTTGACCTCTGGAGGATCATGTTTGAGTGAAGTTATGTAGAAATGTTTCTGTATGTGCTACCTCAAGATTAATTCCAATAGGCCGATATTGTATGCAAGTTCTACCTAAAAACAATATAAGAAATCTTGCAAATTAACATTTAGGCAATGAAATAATTGTAACCTAAACTTAGGAGTAGTCACAAGTCAGAAACTTGCCTTCAAGTTGAGATGAGGTAAACATATTCTCCAACTGCTGGACCTGTTTTTTATGCTGCAGATCCAGAGCTGAGAGTCGGGCTCTCCACACCTTCTCTCTCTCCTCTAGCCGTCTCACCCACTCCCCTTCAACTTCCTGTACATGTTACTTCAATATTTTATGCTGCTTATATAGTAAATAGTGCGTACATAAATAAGCCTCCCACCCATAATGGTACAACTGACACAGTGATGAGTCTGGCACCAGGGTGACCAGACATCTGGCTTTAGGAGGACATGTCCTCGTTTTTAATATTTTTCCTCCAGGCTTTTGAAAATTATGTTAAATGTCCGGCTTTTTGACTAACGCTTTTAAGTTACTAATTTAGTTTGAAAATAGTAGCATCAGATTAAAACATTCTTCCGATTTCAGAAGTCCTGAAGATAGACTATGAAAAGTTATCATAGTGCACACGTAACGCCATGGCATGTGAACTGCTGTTAGATTCAGTTGTATGTTGTGTTGTCTATAGTGTCACTGGCTCACTGTTGCTTTTATCCGCTCAGCTGCACTGGCGCTGCTACCCTTTGATTTCCTATTTATGTATTACGAATAATACGTAAATTTTGTTATAATATGTTATAAATTTTTCTGTTATAGCACAGACAATGGATACGTTTCTATACAGACAGTTAGCGACCGAGCGCGCAAAATTTAGTTATGGATGACAGCAATCAGAGAGCACTATACGCGCTTTGGCCTCACACCCGTTGCCAATAGCAACAGCAGTAAAAACACACTCGCTGGCCACTGGGCGCGGCGCGAGCAGATACACTTCCTCGTCACCTCACCGCGTGCTCTTAGCTCATGTAGCTCGCTCAGAAGTCTTGTCTCTGCATCGTACAGTACACACCTCCTGTCATATGCCTGAGTGGTTTTCATTACCTCAAAATATAATGCCTTCGGTCAGAAAATCTCGTATCAATTCCCATTCTTTCCTCTAATGCAAATTAAATTAAAACAACATAAAGGTATTAAAATAATTCTTTAAATAATGTTGTTCCCGTTACTAAACACTGAAATAAATATTTCTTTTATTTTGGTAAACTAATTAAAATATATATATTGAATCGATTGAATTGAACTATCATTGAATCATGTTTTTCTATAGACTATACAGTACCTACGTCTTAATCCCAATACTGTACGCAATGGTAAACTTGTATTTTTGAAATTGAGAAATCTTATACAACGTTAAGCTTGGTT
Organism: Homalodisca vitripennis; assembly: GCF_021130785.1. Classification (NCBI taxonomy): domain Eukaryota; kingdom Metazoa; phylum Arthropoda; class Insecta; order Hemiptera; family Cicadellidae; genus Homalodisca; species Homalodisca vitripennis. The sequence goes on from NW_025784081.1 coordinate 19,388, forward strand.
AATTAGGTTATAAGTCCAATAAAAAAGGATATTAACCACAACAACAACAACAACAACAAAAACAAAAACACCAATCAATAAGCATCATATGTAAAAAAAGTCCTGTATAACGTGCAACATATGAAAATCCTATAACCATGGATAACTACCTGAATCAATACAGCCTAACTTTTTGCTCATTAGTAAAATCAAAGAAATTAATTTGAATTTAACAAGAATGCTAAAATCGAATGTCTTGTATTTTAAAAAATCAGGTTAATCAGAAGACGTTAAGTTCTGTAATCTCTATGACAATAAATTCAACTAGAGCAAAAAGAAAACAAATAATTGTGGAAATAAAAATGACAAGTTTATTTAGAACAAAATCTTCTAAAAATTAACTTTCAGCCTGAACAATAATAAGTAACAGTAAAGCATTAAAATATATTGATGAAAATAATTATTCTAAGAATTAAACAAAGATAAGTTATCAGCACTGAATACGAAAACAATTAAAAAGCAGATTAATCATTTAAGATGCACACCAATGTTAAAAATACTAGATTAAATTAAATATTCTTCAGTAAAGGCCCACTGCATGACTTACATTTCACAATGAGATCTATGAATCACATCAAATATTAAGTGGAAAATGATCAGCAAAAATCCCTTATGTTAGTCTTAGAGTACATTGGTTTGTAGCGGTTGGTGGAAAATACATGAGTGTATATTTCTATGATACTCGAAGGTGGGAGGGAAATTGTTCGGGGTTATTTTTTTTGGGTGGGGTTTTGGGGGGGGGGGGGGGGGGGGGGGGGGGGGGGGGGGGGGGGGGTATGAAACCATATATTGTAGTGTTAGAGCAATCTGACATATAAGACACAAATGGAATAACCCTGAGTTACAAAAGCTGATTTAACAAGTTATTTACTGACACTGATTTACATCGATACAAATTTCAATCTATAAATAAACAATTTTTTGATACAACAAAAATAATATTTACAACATGTAAAAAAGACACAGAACGAATCTTAATTGCAATTAAGCTGACCGAGCAAGCAGCAGTGTTTAGTCGTATATCACAGTGGCACAATATTCTTGTTAAATTAATAACCTTATTATAATTAATGTATTACGTAACACTAAATAGCACTTTTTAAGCAAGGCAGGGTGACCAAGAAAAGGCAAGGTGTTCTATAGTGTGTCTTAAAACACTGAAACCTTTTTATCTAACCAGTATTTAAATCACATTTTCACTCAACTTAATTTTTTACACGTGTCCGAGGATTTTAATTTTATCCTTCATTAGTTTTTTTTTCATATTGAACTTGAAATCCCATTTACACAGTTTATGCAGCAAACATTGAACAAAATGTTTAAGCACAAATGTGTTGAGTTTTCTTTACACTGTACGCATCAAATGGCATCGCATGAGAATGACTTGTCAGTTGCTTTCATGAGTCTTTTCACAACATTTGTGCTATGAGCCACTTTCCTTAAATAACTTTTTGTAGTTTTGAATGGCAATCCTCAACAAACATAAGCATTAAGGGGGTTGGGACTGGATGGGAGGGGGGGCGGTGGGGGGGGGGGGGGAGGAAAGTCCACTCGAGTCAGTCACTTTGTCGCGACGAGTGCGAGGGGGGGGGGGGGGGGGTGATGGGGAGGGGGGGGGGGAGTGCTGTTGCAAATTAGAAGTTTCTTTGTGACTTGGACAGATGGGGGAGTTTGTGGGGTGAGCACGGGGGGGGGGGGGGGGGGGGGGGGGGGGGGGGGGGGGGGGGGGGGGGATCATGTGGCTTAAAAAATGGGTTCCATGTGGGGTTTTGGTTTAAGGGAGTGTGTGGGGGGGGGGGGGGGAATTTGTTAAGGATTTTGTTTAGGGGGTGGTTATGGAGGATAAGGTTTATATACTGAGAATCATCCGAATTTGAGATCATTTGACTTTGGAAATCATTTTGCTGATGCTTCGTCTTCTTCAGACGAAATTTGATAATCTGAAAAGCGGTGTTGCTTCCATACTCTGGACTGTGACGTCTTCCCACCTGTTGCCTAGGCCTAGAAGTGCAACATAGTCAGGATTAATATGATGTGGTTTTGGGTGGTTCTAGGAATTGCTGAATGTGAGTATACCATTGTACCTCTAAGTATCTTACACTTGGATTTCGATTCCACCCACCCCTTGTCCTGATTGAAGAAAATAAATATTCAAGTGGGTCATGGTTTAGGTCATTGATGTAAGTATGTATTTAACAGCCTTCTGATGATAAAAGTTCAGTGATGCGCGATAGTTAGTATGAAGACCATCGAAACAAGGGTGGTCTTGAAACTAGGGACCTTAATTTCATAAGGTTGTTAAAAACAGGTCCAAGGCGTTTGGTACAAAAAAGGGCATTTATATGGATTTACTTTAGCTTAATGCACAAGAGTCTGGATTTTTAGAATGGTGTGTATCTGCTGTTCATTAGCAATCAAATAAAGAATTTTATTTGAATTCAGAAAAGAGGAGACGTATCACAAAGCCGTATCGCTTTTAAGCTGGCCAATTCGGTAAACAAGTTTTTAATCCAGTCTGGGCTGTCGTGGGGGCTGGAATAGTCTTGAGGGTTGCAAGAGAAACAGAGAGGTTGTGGTAAAAGGGGTTTGGGGCCCAATATGGTGGGCTGGGGGGGGTGATAGTTGAAGGGGACTGAGATTGGTAAGGGCACACTTGTGGCATGATTGGGGGAGGCAAATGATTTGATGGATATAGAGGGTTTATTGAAATGGTACCGAAAACCATCATGATCAAAGTCGTGGGTCAACAGATTGTTCCTAAGGGACTTCAAAGAGAGGGTGGTATCAAAAAGGCAACAACTTTTATGTCTCCACGACTTGTAAACAAATATATGTTTGGGGTTGCCCCCCCCCATCAACGAAATACCTCCTAAGTCTTGTATCTTTGACTTGTTGTTGACTAGTCACATACCATAGCTTTAAAACATTGAGCCTGCATCTGATATTTATTGATCATTCTTCGATTATATAGCTTGTCTGACCTACCCAACAGCTTTATACGGAACTAAAGTTAACCAATTGGGAGTTTCCATTGATGAAAACAATCCCTAACCGTTAATAAAACAAGTATGCTTCCTTTGGCAATCCTGATTTGTGTCGACCAAGACTACCTATGATCCTTTCATAGCCTTCAATTTAGGTCGTATTGTGGTGAATATTCTAAATTCTATAACAATTCTTTAGAGACATTTCGGCTTGGGGGAAAAAAAGGTGAAAGAAAAAAACAAATAAAATAAAAATATCGAACCATCAAAACACATGCTTTTTCGGCAAAGTATTCATACTGTTTTGATTTTGATTTAAATTGTTCATTAGTGCTCTTTACTTAAATCCCTGTCATGAAGCATGTTTTTTGAGTCGATAGTCCTTATCCTTAGTTGTTGATTCTTGCTGGGCAAAATCAAACAACTTTCGTAAAAATAAAGGATACAGCGTATAGATTCATGTGAGTATCTCAGGAACTTAAAATAGGTCGGTAGCAATATTTTATTTTCGTCGGAACTCGCAATGCATGTTCGTTTTTATGAACTATTTGCATCTAAACAATATTTCAGCTTCTTTGGATTTGGAATTTCACAAACGCTCCAAGCCATGCTGAACTTTAATAATATGGCGATTTAATCTTGAAATCTTGGCTGCTTTTAGATGCCTAAGGTTGTGTTGTAGTTTGTGAGTTTATTTTTAGACAGAAGCTTGTTTTAGTCTAGGTGACTGAAATAAAGGCTCTCTTTAATCTTAAGAAAGACTATTGTTCTTGCAGGTGATGGCACTTCTATCACCATCCCGATGAACAGAACAGGCGAAACAAGTTTTCAACACTGAACTGGTCTGAAGTAGGTGCTCATCGGCGTCGAGATGGATGTTCTGTTAGAGACCATTCTCGTATGATACTCATTCTCTTTAGGTGACATCTGTCCAGTAAGCTAGTTTCATCACGAGGAGAAGGAGAAGTTGGAATATGAGTGAAGATAGACCTGGAGTTGCTCTTTTTTTTTTTTTCTTTCTATTTATATTTCTCTTTTTTTGTTGTTTTTTTTTGTTTTTTTTTTTTTTTTTTTTTTTTTTTTTTTTATAGTTTTTTTTTTTTTTTTTATTTATTTTTTTTTTTTTTTTTTTTATATTGTATTTATTTGGTGTGGGGGGGGGGGGGGGGGTTTGCTTTTTTTGTTTTTTTTTTTTTTTTTTTTTTTTATTTTTTTTTTTATTTTTTTTCTAGTTTTTTTTTTTTTTTCGTTTGTGGTTTTTTTTTTTTTTTTTTTTTTATTTTTTTTTTTGTTTTCTCTTTTTATGGACTTTTTTTTATTTTTGTCTTTTTTTTTTGTTCTTTTTTTTTATTCTTTTTCTTATTTATCTTTTTTTTCATTTCTTTTTTTTTTTTTTTTTTTTTTTTTTTTTTTTTTTTTTTTTTTATTTTTTTTTTTATTTTTTTTGTTTTAGTTTTTTTTTTTTTTATTGTTTTTTTTTTTGTTTTTTTTTTTCTTTGTTTTTTTTTGCTTTATTCTTTTTTTTTTTTTTCCTTTTTCCTTTGTTTTTTTTTCTTTTTTTATTTTTTTTTTTTTTATTTTTTTTTCTTTTTTTTCTTTTCTTTTTTTTTGTTTTTGTTTTTTTTTTTTTTTTTATTTTTCTTTTTTTTTTTTGTTTTTTTTTTTTTTTTTTTTTTTATGTTTTTTGTTTTTTGTTTTTTGTTTTTAATTCTTTGTTTTTTTTTTTTTTTTTTTATGTTTTTTTTTTTTATCTTTAATATACCAGATCTAGGTATTCTCTTGGAAGTAATACTAGTATAGGTACACGCATATTATGGACGACTAGTTCGACCCACGTAGGTAAATGTCACCAGCCGTGTCTGGAAATGCCTCTCTACAACTAGCCAGCTTCTCTGTCATCGATAACAGGGCGACAAGTGCCAATAAGATCTGGACTTTCCTAGAATAATTAATTTTCAATATAAATCTTATAATTATAGATGTTAGGTCAAGGAATTCCAGTGTTTCATTTCATCTGTGCAATAAAAGTCCGACATGGGCGCTTAATGGAAAAAAAGTATTACGTGGGGTCGGTACGCGTATGCCGGGGGTAAGGTAAGGGACGTGTTCTACCGTGCGGTGTGGTGTGGTGTACGCGATCAATCAAATATAGGGTAAGTCATGATGATTCAAAGAAAGGACTTAATATTTTCCTGTTATTACAACAATGTTAATTCTTACCCATTATTCTGTAATCCATATATCAACTAATTTTCTCGTGGAACCTAAACATCTTTAAAACCCTTTCACTTTAAACCTACTGTTGAGACACAACGCTTTTTTGTAGGGCGAATCACTCTAGTACCCGCCAGTAACCCGACATTTCAAGCTAACAAATATGAATCTAACTTGAACAGTCATCACGTGTTCTACCACTCACCAAATAGTAACTGTTGTCAAGGCATATATTTTAAAAATGACTTAAATCTCCTGTTATAGAAACCAATTTAATTTCTTACGCGTGTTTTCGTTGAATTCGCTATAATCACTTATTTTGCTCTATCGGTTGGAAGCTTAAGACATCTTTAACCCTTTCATCTTTAAACTACTGTTATAAGAACTAGTTTTTGTATGGTGGCGTAACACCTTAAGTATCCGTCGAACATTTTCGACTTAAGCAAATACATGGAACGGGCAGTAAGGGCAAGAACTTGAAGTCAGTGAGGAGGTATTCAGTACAATTAGTGGCGGGTGAATGGTGAAGGGGGGGGGGGTAAGTGAAGGTGAGCCCAGCCAGCCAGCGTAGAAACGTTGATCAGTAGGCGTGTGTCATTGTTCACAGCGTGAGAAGTGGAGGGGATCGCGAGCGGCGCGCCGCGGGGCCGTTGAATTAGTCAACCCACAGTGGTGACAAGAGAACACGTAGGCGGTTGGGGGCTGATTCCTAGCAGCTCCACACGGGCGCTACAAGGCTGCGGCTGAAATCTAAAGTCCAAATGTCTGTATAGAAACCGTATCTCATTGTCTGTGGTATATAGTGATAATTTCTAATATATATCTTTTAGTATAGCTTACTAATAACGTAATGAATCAATGCCAATTGATGAATTAATTCCAATTATTTCAAAAACTTTTATTCTTAATACAATTTTAAAGATTTAAGTTCAAATCAGTTCTAACTTTATAAAAGAAATATTCTAACAATAGTTCATTCAAACTTATGCCACATACAAACTATGGCCTCAAAAAAAATACTTTGATCCATCAGTATATTCTTTCTTGATATTTCATTTTTCAATTTATATGTCAAAACAAACGCAATTTGAGTTTTTTTGTATTTGCATTGTGATATGCTCAAAACAGTACTACTATTTTATAATGTGCGTTTTTTAATAATTTATAAATACATTTTTTCCAGAAAGTTTGTAAGAATATTTAATACTGTTCTCCCTTTTGTTTTAATGTCCTCCTTTTTTCACCTCCAAAGTCCTCCTTTCAAGAATTTGAGTCTGGTCACCCTGTCTGGTACCCATAGTGATCGAGTGAAGAAAGCAATTATAATTTATTTGAATTATTTTAGCTATCAGTTAATTTAGTCAATTCAGTTACCAATAGTAGCAAAATTAAGATTGAGACTCTGTATAGTAAATGATTTAGAACAAAAGGTTTGCAATTTATAGGAAATGTATCAATTTAAAAACAAAAAGTAAGCAATAATTCATTGGTTTTTTGTCAACTTTTCAACACTCTTTAATGCCTGCACATATGGAAACGCACTTCCAATGATTACCATATTTTGATTAGCATTTATTTATGAATATTTTAGCCAATGATTCTTTTAGTTTTACTAAACCGTGATACTGTCAGCCGTCTTTCATTGAGAAAGTGAATGAATTAACCAGGTTTAAACGACACCATAACTCGAGCACTCTGAAAAAGAGTAAAAGTTACATTTTAACTGACTGTTGTAAGGTCTACATAATAAGACAAGTATTTCATACAAAACAGTCAAGAGTTTAGTTTTATGCTATATCATCATAGCGATGAGTGAAATTTAATTTTGAATCAATAAGAGAATTTTATTGATACCGTATCTGCTGAATCACTGCAATTGAGTATTGAATTTAAGTGGTTGTAAAATTGTATAACTGTGTTTTTTATCTTCAATTGATCCTACACCATTTGCTAAAAATCCCATTCACATAATAAATTGACACACTCTACAATACATTTGGCTTGTAAATCATTCATGTTTAGTGGTTCATAAAAAACATAAATAATTTGTTTATTCCTATAGTTTACATGTACAAGTTTTTAAATTAATATAGGAACACAGGAAATATACAAAACTCCAAATCCTAAACCACTTTATTGTATAGATACAAAGCAATTTACCATCTTCTGGGAGAGGGACTAGTACATCAGAATTCATGATTGAAACTCTATTACATGAAGGATGCTATAATTTATTTATGATATTTTACTTCTCATTTAACTCAACTAAAAATTAGTGACAGGGATACGTTTTTGAAAGAACATATGTACATAAGCAAATTTGTTATATTATTTATACATGGTATAGCCTACACACTACTTCTTTTTTCTAACAGTTTGCTTGGATTTGTCTGTAGAGCAGTATTTCACAATAAAATGTTGATTTGTTAAAAGGCTTGCACCAACAATAATTAAATTACACTACTGTTATCGAACCTACCGAAATGTTAATTAACAACAGCAATCATATAGCTCTATTGCAGTATTTATTGTTAAATTAATCAAAAGATTTTCTTAAATTATGTTTATTTGGCAAAAAATACTTTTTTTTAAATATTATTTTACATTTATTTCAACAAAAATTGGAATAAAAAGATAATAGAACAAAATAAAGTTTATCACTTGGAGTAAAGCACTACATTAATGTGATTCAAGAGTTGACAATATTATTTGGTACACATGTGCGATCCTTTATGAGCTGAATGAGAGTTAATTAACTGATTAGGCTGTTTAACCATTTCACAACATCAAGATTACATAACCTCAAGAAGTCAAATATTTAAATAACCAAACTCATAGAGTCCAACCTAATAAGAATACAGCATGGATACTAGACTAATATAAGCACTATCAGGAGGATTACAAGAATTTTGCAGTTTCCTATATCTACTCTACCACACAGGCTTATAACCAAGACGCTATATTAACCCTTTCCATCCCAGACACTTTTTTTAAATTTGTTCCAAAAATCCTAAAGTATTTTTACTAATGACATACCCAAAAATCCCAGGCTCTTTTAGTTAATTTTGTCGTGTTTTACTAGAAAACCAATAAAAAATTTATTTATGAAGCAAATTTATTAGTTTAAGTTGTTATTAGCTTCCTAAACATGTTATATTATACTATAAAATAAAATATAAAAGAACATGCAAATATTTACAATAACTTTTTTTTAATAATATGTATTTACCAAAAAATATTTTGAGGATTTTTTTTCCTTTGTTGCGTTGTGGATGGGCATCAAAAAATTATTTAACCAAGATTGATAACACTTGACAAAACCATATTTAACAGTCTTTAAAAAAATCCATACTTCACACTGATATGTTGAGAAATAAAAAAGTTCTGGATTTTTTTTAAATCACTGTAGTTTAGAGTTTTCCCCCAGTGTTATAACAACAATATGGCATATCATGTTCCACTTCTACATAACATATAGTTCTAACCAAATATATTGAATGTCAATAGGCAAACAATGAACTATTTCATATTTTTAACTAAAAAAAAACTCCTAATCCTAACAAAATAAAAACTAAAAAATTACCATCCGTCAATAAAATTTTGTTTTTGTTTACAAACATCTATGGAAAGGGATAACATTTAGTGTGCAGGCCCTTTTTTTGCAGTTAACACACATAAAAGTAGACTTTTTTTCTTTTCCCTCCACTTCTTGTACTTTCTGCACTGCACACATAGCAGTTTTTGTCTTTATTTTATGGTTATTTTTTTTCAAAAAATGATTTTGTACCACCGTTGTTTACATTACTGGCTTCATTTTGATGAGTACCTAGGCCCTACTCCTCTCACATGTGCCCATTCATCAACCAAGTTTGATATGTATTGAAGCCTACTTACAGGATTATCTGTGTTGTTTTTTGTAGAATGTATATAAATTTAAGACCATTCTAGAAATTATATTAAATGTAAGTTTTCTTCCAAAATTTGATGGTTTTCCTTTCATTGAAATAATGATATAGCATCTGATCATTTCTATCAATCCCCTCCATAAAGTCATTGTACTCCCTTATCATTTTTGGTTTACTTGTAATACTTATGTTATTACCCCTCTCAACAACAAGCTGGAATGAAACCCAACAAATACTGCTAATAATTTTATTATTATTATTTTCAACACAGTTGATGACGCCCACACAAAGAGAAAGAAGTAAATAAGTTGTTGTGCAGTAATAAAACATTATAGCGTAATAAATCGGTTTTTATAACGGTATATGTTATTCCGAACACATTTTATATAAATACTCTGAGTTAATAAACATTAAAAAAAACTTTTTTTTTCTTAACGTCCCCGGGAAAAACCGGACGCGGGGGATTTTTGCGATGTTTTTTCGAACGTCCGGAAAAAAACCGGTACGCGGGGATTTTTGCGATGTTTTTCGAACGTCCGGAAAACCCGGGACGCTGGGACGGAAAAGGGTTTAATACAATTTACATGCAGATCTCAGTTTTCAACACAAAAAAAACCCCTTTTATT
>NW_025784082.1:0-29302 GCF_021130785.1 Homalodisca vitripennis
CTAAACTTAACAAACAGTTTTCACCTGTCTACATTTTATTTAACACTGTTCATTCACCTCAACTATCTGTGGTTGTAGCTGGCAGGAATTGATCATTAAAATATTACAATTAACACTTTTTTACATTGAGTCCCGTTAAACTAAATGTATGTAGAAAACCCATCATTCTAAAAATATGAATGTACATAGCACGAGGAACAAATTACTTATCTTTGATAAAACAATATCACTTCTCTCTCTTTATTTTTTTATAGTTCAAAATTTCTGATTATTGGTTCTTTTTAGATTAAAAAACCGTTCCTAATTGAAGGTATGTATTAATTTGTTTGTAAGCTTACTATAGCCAGGGAATCATTACGAGAAGTAAGTTCCAAAGAGTTCCTAAAACCTTCTGAGAGCCTAAACTTAGAATTATATTTAAAAATTAAATTCAAACAAAGAATAGTAGCTTTTCTACTTCTTTATAACTTTGTCTCCAGATGTATGAAAAGAGTGCTTTTAATGTGAATAAGAAAATATCTAAGGTAAAGATATAAAACCCATTCGTAGGACCATCATTGTTGTTACTCACACAACTAAGCAGAGGATGGGAAATGTGAAAGTTTAATTAAATGTTTAACTCACTGTTTGATTTAAATTTTTCTGTACCTTCGCACTCCCTGGGATGTAAATCAATTAAAAATGTTGAAAACACAGGGTTTGCAAGATAATATTCTAAATGGTTATTTTTTTTCATTTTTCATTTAAAGCTTTATGCTTGAAGGTATGTTTCAGGTAATTGAAATGCAGGACTAGAATTTTATTATTTTTTTGCTCATTATATATTTCAAATTCTTAATCATATAGTGTTGCAATTAATTCAAGTATTTGCATATTCTTATTTTATTTCTTAAATGATCCTATTTTATTATCTTGGCATATGTGTTGAATTGCACAAATAAATAGTAATCATAAAAATGTTTTAAGTAAGTGATTTTTTATAATTTTAAATTTGTAATATTTACACATTTTACTATTCTTGGGAGGAATTCATTCAAGTTTAATTTTTTTGTTACTGTTCCATTTTATTGATTTTCAATATTGTTGCATTTTTGAGAAATTCCAAGTAGTTTTTGTCAAATTTCCAAGGTTAATTTGTAGTATGTTGTTTTACTGTAAAATTATTAATTCATTCATTTTTTAATAGCTTAAAATTATTTTTTTGATAAATGTTATGGAACTCTTCTGAATGTTACCTTATGAAACTGTATCCAGAACTTTCCAGAGTATTAAAAAGATTGGTTTAGACCAAACTTAGGAATGCTTAGTTCATCTGTCAAGTGTATAAGGTAGTAATGTATTTGCACAATCATATTTCTTTTGTTTAGGTTTTGTCTTGTAATTTAAAAAAAATAAATTCAGTGTTTTCGAAAATTAAGTAATGGCTTCAGTATTTATTGGAGTGTTAAAAATTAGGTTTAATAAATTTAATATTTCAATTAAATAATTATGATGAAATACAGGAGTCTGGATTATTTCGGGGTTTTGTGAAATCAGGAACATTGCTCCCCAAAATTAATCATTAATCTATAATGGTCTCAATCACGCATTTCAAATTAAAATAGATCTGACAATACAGGTTAAAATTTTTGCTGCAAAAGTTCCAAAATACATCATATAATCACAAATCAAATAATTATTCAATTTTCTGCACTGACTTTGTGATTCACTTGTAGTGTGAGGTTTGTTTGCATTATTAGGAGTGATCATTATTGATATTCTAAAACATTTTAAAAATCCTATTTCTGTCTTAGAAGATACATTTGACTAACTTGAATTATTGGTCTGTTTCAGCTAAGTGTAAAGTAGTTTGGAAACCGCGACCACTTCAGCGACAGAAAAATATATTCGTCTGACATTCTTCTTTTTTCTGCAATATTTACGACATAGATACTCGCCAATCTTTATGTCTTAACACTAAAAGATTATTTTATTCGTTATTTTAAGAGGCTTGTCATTTCTTATCATTTTCACTCTTTGAATGTCCATCAAGAATGAGTGTATTCCTGTAAAAATATCGAAATGAACGTTTACCACCTTTGTTGTTCTTTTTTTAAGTGAAGATAGTGTTGATGTCTCATTGATGGAAACGTGATGTTTCCATAGAGTATCATCAGTGTGTGAAGGGGTACCTTAGTTGTTGTGTAGTATTGTTGTTGGTCTCAGGGCTCCCCACTTCTGTTAACAGTAATTGTGTGCGCTTGTGGTGGGTCAGTGCGTTGCGTTACTCTCCATCACAACCCTCATTTTGTTGCTTTTGTGTTATTAAATACCTTTAGGTTAACCTCATTTATTTATAAGCTATTATATAGTATTTTATTAGATAAGAAAATTTATAATATTACAAAAAAATATATTTTATTCAAACCTTATAAAGAAATCTTGTGTATTTTTTAATAAGAACGCACTATATACTGATGTTTTATATTTTAGATTGGTTAGAGGTATAAATTAGTAGCTAGTTCCACAGTGAAAAGTTGATGCTTATTTTTTACAAAAGTCTAACCGTCAAATGAGATGAAAAGTGTATAGCTGTAGGGTAGATTTATGTAATGTCAGCTATACTTGCTTGGTATACGTTTGGCAGCAATTTTGAAATATATTCCTGCTCCTGTCAATTTTTAACTTTTAAGTTTTTTTCAAATTTGGCTTTGTCAATAATTTACAAATATTTATAGAAACAATTATCAATATACATGTTACTGTTTTTGTCTCCAATTCTTAATTGACAATGTTTTATTTACTTTTATTTTTTTTTTTTGTTCCTTGACTAATTGAACAAAACATATTTCAGTATGATTAAAAGTTCTCCACACTATCAAAGACATGTATTTTTCTCTCTAATGGTGTAACCCACATCTACACTTTAATCCTGAAATCCCTTGTTGTTCCTCAATAATTTCTTTAAATGCCATTCCAAGGTTATTTTTGCGAGAAGAGAATGGATTCAAAAAATATGGTGGCCAAAATGAAAATAATTTTTGGCTTATAAGCATGGATCATTTAGTAAAGTTTGGGAAGCACTAATATTAGGAAGCAAACACCATATAAACAAACAAATACTGCTAAACTGAATACTCATAAACAAGAAAAATATAACATTTGTTATAACAAAACAGTTACAAAACAGTTATAGATATAAAACAGAACATTAAAAAATGTTCAAAAAAAGTTTATTATTTACATTAAATTTAATGTTTCCTCTATGTATATATATATATATATATATAGTATATTTATATATAAATATATATAGTTATATACCATAGTATATATATATTTATAGAGCGCGCAGGCTTATGGGACCGCTTTCATACTATTTTAATTTCGACATTTTTCCTTGCGACACATGGTCACCTAATTAGATTGTACATTTCCAATATGCTGGGATGCACAGCAGAATACTGACTATTCTCTTGAGGGGTCTATTTCAATTTGCACTATGATACCTACAATAGTTTGTTTTTGGCTCCAAACGTCAAGGCGTGTTCGCAGTTCAGCAGCTGCCTGTTTGTAAACACAAATATGGCTTCGTGCATAAGCGTGATAGGAGGTTTTTTTTTTGACAAAGCAATCAAATGAAATAATTGACCAATGATTTTAGTGGTGTTATCTGAAAGTCATTGAAGAAAGGTGTAAGTGATATATTATCGGTTGTGAAAACATGGTGAATGATTTTAATTTTTTAACCAAGCCTAGTTCATTGATACACAGACTTTAGCTATGATGTAGACTTTCTCGATTAAACTAATTAATAGGGGACCATTCAGGTGATACTGCTATAATCTGCTAATTATTCTCTAAAACTGAGCCTTATTTTTAATAGGTGTCCAACTTGGATGTAAACTCTGTACATTTTATAAAATTATAATATCAGAAATCACTTTAACTGGGTTAATTAGCGTTTAGCCGCTAGCCATTTTGTATTTTTATAAGGAGACACTATGTATCTCTAAAACTATTTTCATTCAGCTAATAGGAAATCCAAATTTGGACCACATAGATTTAGTATTAGATATAGAGAAAATTTTTTTAAAATAATATGTGCGATTTTTCTATAATATTTAACTAAAAAGCTTGCGTATTATTAAAAATTTTATACAGTCAAAAATAACCAAAAAACATCATTACTCAGTTTATAAAACATTTACTAGACACCAACTAATTTGGACAAAATATTATTTGCAATTTACAAAAAAACCCGGTACTTGTTGCTAAATAATATCTGGTCAATGAGAAAGACGAGCATAACCACTTTAAAAGATATAGTTGCATAAAACCCGGGAACAGCAATAACAAAACTGATACCTCTCAACTGGTGATATGTTTGGCGCTCCCGGCTTGTGCTAAGTGTAATGTTTAAAGTGTGTTATTCATGTCTCGCTTACACATTAACCACATTTTTGTTGAAAAAACATTGCGTTTGGAAATATGTTATACAAAATTATAAAAATCAAAATAGATATGTTGTAAAATATTTGTTATAATCTATATAAAAAAAGCTTAATACGCTACTCAAGAGTATAAAATGTTTTACTGCTCCCAAGCTTGTGCCAAGTATATCCTAGAAAGTGGTTGTGTATGCTATATTCACTTGACGGATATTTGTTGAATAACAAGTACCCATTGGAATTTCTTAATAAATTCCTTAAAATAGTTATGTGTAACTAACTATTTATAATTTTTTTTATAAACTAAAAATTTTTTAAAAAAAAAAAACTACGGTTTTTTATTAATTGAGGAGGTAATTTTTATTACTCAAAATGTCCATGTTGGATTAATTTTTTCAGGCAATAGTCCAAAAAACTGCTATAATTCCTGTAATTTTTTAGGGAACAGAAACCTTATTTATAAAAAAGACTAAATATTGGAAAATATGTATTAATATACATATTAAATAGGTATATATAACAAACAAAAAGTTAATCTAATCAATAAATAATCAATTGGCTAGATCAATCCAGGGTCAACTAGGGATGTCCAGGGTTTAACTGCAAACAACTTGAGACTTCATTAGGTCAAGAATTCTATATCTGGGGTACCCGATAAATTACAATACGAGGGGGTACCCAAAAAAAAACCCGGAATTATTTTATAAAAATTATATATTAATCAAATTTTTTAACAATAACGACCATTATCTTCCTTCAAATATAATCTCCATTACAACTAATTAACCAAATCCTTGTCCCAAACGGTATTTTCCATTGATCAAAACATTTTTTGTAGTCATCTTTAGAAATGGCTGCAAGCTCGAGCTTCGTTTTTTCTTAACCTCTTCAACGCTGTCAAATCGTTGACCTTTCAAGCCTCTTTTCATGTGTGGAAATAAAAAAAAGTCGCATGGAGCGAGTAAGGTTCGTGGGGCAGCGGAAACCATGCCGTTTTTGGCTAAAAACTGCCTAACTGAGATGGCTGTGTGTGCCAGTGCGTTGTCGTGGTGGAAGAACCAGTCTCCAGTCTGCCACAAATCGGGTCTTTTCTGGCGAACACTGTTGCGCAATCTTCTTAAAATCTCCAAATAAAATGTTTGGTTGACAGTCTGACCTGGAGGAACAAACTCAGAATGAACAATGCCTTTAGCATCAAAAAAGCAAAATCAACATGGTTATGATGTTTGATTTGACTTGCCGACATTTTTTTGGACGAGGTGAAGATGGCGACTTCCATTGGCTTGACTGTTGCTTCGTTTCTGGGTCGTAACCATAGCACCATGACTCATCACCAGTAATTACCTTTTCCAGAAAATCGGGATCATTTTCGAGATGTTCTTTCAGAAGGCGGCCAAGTTTCAACTCGATGTGCCTTTTGATGGTCAGTCAGAAGTCGAGGAACAAAATTTGGCAGCAACCCTTTTCAGTCCTAAATCTCCTGCTTAAAATTCGCTGAACCGAGCTCCAAGTTAACCCACTACTCTCTGATAGTTCCTCAATTGTCTGTTGACGGTCGGTGAGCACAAGTTCACGAATTTTCTCAACATTTTCGTCCGTTCGAGAGGTTGATGGACGTCCAGAACGAGGTTTGTCTTCAATTGACATTTCGCCATTTTTAAATCGAGCGAACCACTCGTAGACCTGAGTTTTCCCCATAGCATCATCTTTGTAAGCTGTATTCAATGTTAAAATAGTTTCTGCAGCATTTTTACCAAGTAAAAAACAAAATTTCACAGCTGCACGTTGTTCACTTAAACTTGCCATGATAAAAAAAAACGAAAACAAGAACAAAACAGGGTTAGCGAAAAACAGTCACTACGAACGAACAGAATGTACTAGGGCAACGGAACTGGGGTCACTGAACTCGCAATGGGTTGCGCGACACACGCCTAGCGGCAGGAATGTGTACTACAAAACTGCTGCCGGCTGCCAGCAATACAATTCCGGTTACTTTTGGGTACACCCCTCGTACATGTACAATGATTTTCTTATTTTCTTCTAATTTCAACTTACTTCGACGTGTATTGAAGGTGATTGGTATTACTGAAGATATATAAAACTGTAAATGTATATTTTAGAATATAAATATTAAAAACATGAATTAAATTGTTTTTGTACAAAATATATGATCGATGAACTGTTGAAAAACCTTGGAAACTAGCAGTTGATATAGCAGACACTATTATTCTATTTGTGAATATAATCTTTACAGTATTAATTAGTGGAATAAAGTATGCATTCGTATCATATTTTCTTATTCTGTAGTTAAAATGTTTCAGTTTGTATTTTAAATTAGTTAATCTTTTGCATTACAAACCAAGAAAAAGAAAGTATAAATGAAATTTCTAAAGTAAAGCCATACATACAAAGCTTTTTAGGGAATTAAATACAAAGTATGCAAAAAATGGTTTTTATGCAACATAAAAAAGAATATCACGTGCCAAACAGCTGCTTCATTATATGATGCTTGGCAGCTATAATATGATATGCATTGCCCTCGAGTAGTGTTTAACTACTACAAATCCAAAATACTGTTTATTAATTGTTACTACACTGACAGTCAACTAAGGAACTAATCACGAAAGCACATGGTAAAGTTTTACTTGCACTTTAATGGTTTTCTAGATTTTCAATTGCATTTTAGAAGTCTTAACTGTTTTTAAAAATTTTTATTGTGGTTCAGTCGGTATGACAGGAATTGTTTGTAACACGGATATGGACATTTTATTAATTCTAGATTTGTCCACATGGGTTGTTAGTTAGGCATTCAGCAGTGTATATTTTTTCTCTGAGAATGATGGCAATCGGGATGTGGACTCAATCTATTAATTACAATCTCGAATCATGAATCAGAAGATTCTGGCGATAGTATAGTAAATGAAGATGTTGCTGAAGTTGAGGATGAGAAATACACTACCCGATGAGCTGACTGCAGAGCATGCTCTGTTCATTTAATTTTAATTTTACTTATAATAGTTTAAAGTAAATGTTACTAAAGCAAAAAATCTATTTACAAAAGTTTCTGATCACTAGAGCGATTGTGAAAATTATGGTCCATTTTGTCAGTAATGCTAAAAGCTCACTCACTAACACACACATTCAAAACAACACCAAAACAAATAAATACTGCTATGAATACTCGTAAATAAGAAAAAACGTATAACAGAGATATAGTAACAAAAATGTTAGATATGATGAAACAGAATATTAAAAATGTTCAGAAAGTTTATTATTTACAAAAATGTAATGTTTCCTCTAACAGTGATGATACTTATTGAGCATATTTTAAAAAATGTGATAGCAAAAAACGTAACCCATGTTAAAATACCTGTTATCAAGTGGTGTCATCTAGAAAACAAAACACCCAATATCTGGTACTTTCCAGTTGCAGGTTTAAAGGTTTATGTAATAAATTTCTTAACCCTTAGTGCGCTAGATATTATTTGTCCGTAACATGCAATTAGCTTAAAAATATTAATGGTAATTTGCTTAAAGTTCTATTTGAATTAAGATTTCTGAAGTTAAAGGAAGTAAAAAATGTAAACTGGTTTTTTTATAGGTTTAAAACAAATACAAATAAAATATGTATGAAAAATTAAAACATGTGGTTTGTTAATTTACTAAACAAAATCATAATTAAAAATCAAATGAAATCCCAATTAAATTTATTCTATAGTTTTAAAATGTTCAAATGTAACATATAACACACAACTTGACTTAGGAACAGAGGTTGCTTGCAGATCTCAAGAGTTACACTGTCATCCTACCAACATGGAAAAAGCCATCAAACGTGCCAGTGTACGGTGTAAAATGGCATTTGGTTGCTATGACAACCTGTTTTTGGATAGATAACAGGCACGGTTCTGAATAGAGCGCATCTGTGTCTTACATTCAATTAACATTATAATTGCATTTTATCACTAGTTTTATGAACTACAGTTTTGCGATTGAGGAAAAAAAAAGTGACATTTGTTGTCATACACATGTGGTTTTTTTCCTTGCTGGATTGTAATTCGCGTCAAAGGGTTAACATACAAACAAAGAAACGTTTACTTGTGAAAATGAATATTGTTGGTGTAATTAAATCTGATAACTATTTTGTTGATATTCAATAGAACTCCTGGTCAACTAGAAATAGATGCATACACAGCAGTTGAATATGGCTATCCAATAGAGGCTAGAATAGCTCAGTTGCTAAGGTATTGGATTATCAAGACAGAGGTTCCTGGATCAAATTCATGTAACTGGACTTTACTTTTTGCTAGTACAAAAAAAAAAACAAAAAATTGTCATACAGCTATTTTATAGAAAAATATTCATATTATCTATTTATTATTTTATATAACTTTAATACTAAATTCTGAAGATATTTTTCTTCTACTTAAACAAATAAAAATGAAAAATAAAACACCAAAATATCCTTGTGGACAGTGTAATAAAAATGTTGGTAAAACCAGCCATGGTATTTTATGTAAGGGAATATGCTCGCTGTGGTATCATTGTAAGTGCACTTCTCTCTCTTTGGAAGAATTTAAAAATTTAGAAAAATCTAACAAAAAGTGGATTTGCCATAAGTGCATGTCTATTGATGTTACTTTGGGCCTGGAAGATGAAAATAATTGAAATAAATAATGATGTAACTCAGGAGCTCGACTCACAACAAGCAATAATTAAAGCACTAAATGAAGACTTAAACGAAGCAAATACAGTAATAAAGCAAACTAAGGAACCATAACATTCAACTTGAAAATATAATATTAAAGAAGGAAGAAACAATTATTTTACTGGAAAGGCAACTCAACTTGAATAATCAAACTAAAAATCCTAAAAGAGTCAGTGATGCATTGAGACCTAATGCAGTTAATTTGCAACATAGTTTTCCCAACTTACAATCCACACCAGTCAGCACTAGCAGAACCGATAACATGGTGTTGAACTCTAATACAAATAAGGATGCATCTTTTACTTTGGCTGTTAAAGGTAGAAAAACTTGCTGTATTCAATCATCTGCTGTTAAGATAAATAAAAACTTGAATTCAATTTTTTCAAACAACCGTTATGAGGGTTTTAAAATGTTGACGAGGAAGAAAAATCTGAAGATTTAAGAATAGTGGACTTCTGCAGAAGGACTGCACAAAACCTATAAACTAGAAAAATGCTTATCTGTGCAGACAGCCATGGGAGAGATTTAGCTTGGCATTTAAATAAATCTCAAAAAAACATATGACGCAGTCGGTTTTGTCAGGCCAGGTGGGCGAACAAAACAAATTCTAGTCAACAGAAAATATTGAAGAAGCAAACCTCAGTGAGCAAGACAGCCTGGTGATACTCTGTGGAACGAATGATGTGGCTAGAAATGAGGCCGATGAAGTTATTGATGGTATTTCTGCAACACTGGACAATGTCAAGCAAACAAATATTTTTCTAGTTGATGTGCCAAACAGATACGACCTAGCGAACTGGTCATGTGTCAACCATGAAGTTAAAAAAAACAAACCAGCGCCTACTAGAACTTAGTGAAAAGTATAACAATGTCACATTGTTGGAGGCAAGCAAAGCCGAGAGACATTTGCACACACCACCAAGGCCTACCATTTCAACTACAGAGGAAAGAAGTGGCTAGCAGAAATGATCGTTTCAGCAGTCGCTTCTAAGAAAAAAACCAGACCATCAGGATAGACCAAATGTTGAGCAACCTCCCCCACCAGGTACCGAGTCTCTGACGGGAAACGACTCTCCCAGTGGTGCAAAACATACATCCTTAGAACTCTCAACAACATCATTTAGTACTTATCATTGTAATGTACAGTCTATTAGGAATAAATTAGATCTAACTGACATTTTTTTAACTAGTCTTAATATTAGAACAGATAATTGCCTTAACACGAAGAATAAAAATATGACTGTTTTTTTATAGTAAATATACAATGCTTGACTAATAAAGTTGATGAACTTGACACATATCTTCGTGGTCCTAAACGACCTTCAATAGTGTGTATCACAGAACATTGGCTGAATGAAGGTAATTGTTCATTATATATACCGGAGGGTTACATTATAGGCAGTATTTACTGTCGTAGTTTCCATAAGCATGGTGGTGCTGCAATCTACTTAAATAAGAACCTTGATTTTGAACCAATAAATGTTTCAAATTATTGTGTTGAACTGCAATTTGAAGTCTGTGCTATTAAAGATTTTAAGCTCAAAAACAATTTTATTGTGCTGCTATAGGCCTCCATCTGGAGATGTTAAAATATTTTTCAATGGACTTGAAAGTGTTCTTAACCTTTTATTAAATTTTAACTCAAAGATTGTTATCCTTGGTGACCTGAATATTAATCTGAGGGTCAATAACAATGTTGCTCAACAATTAAGCTTTTTAGTGACGTCATTTGGTTGCCACTGTGCTAACTTTAAGGCAACTCGGGGTGAAGCATGTCTAGACACTATGGTGACTAACATCCCTCATGAAAAATACAAATTAAGTGTTATAGACCTCCCCCTATCCGATCACCATGTGATTTTAGTTGAGTTAGTTTCCTGCGAACAGTCTGATGGTGTTGTACCTGCTTTGATGACATTTAGAGTTTTTTCACCCAATAGAATCAGCCTACTTAAAGATCATATGAGTACTATTGACTGGTCGCTCCTTTCTGAGCGGTCAGGACGCAACATCCTCGTGGAACTTGTTCTTTGGAGCAATCTTAAACTTAATGGAGATCTATTTTCCATGCAAACTACAGAGGTGCGGGAAGAAGTGGCCTAAAAAAGGTAATACTGGTAGTTGGTACTCGCCAGAACTTCATGTACTCAAGAATCATGTAATGACGCTGCACACTATAGCTAACTGCACTAAATCACCCGTGGACAAGCAGGCCTACAATCACTGCAAGAAATCAATATAAATCTGCTATTCGTGATGCCAAGAAATCCACCAATGAAACATTTTATTGATACTTCGGGCAACAAAACTAAAGCTGCATGGCAGGTGGTGAAATCTTTGACTAGTTCTTCTTCTTCTCAATCTGGCATCTCACCTTCTCTCGAGGAGTTCACCACACTTTCTACGGGGGCATGGTGGAGGGAGCTGCGACAGAAGATTCCCTCTGCACCAACATCAGCGGATGTGCTCTTGAAGAAAATACCCAAACCTAATGTTTGTTTCAGGTGGAAGAGTGTTACTACCGATGAGGTCCTTAGAATTTTGAGTAAGACTTAAACCATCTAAAAGTAAAGATATCTATTTCATGTCCAATGAACTTCATAAAATCCGTTGCTGATGTAATTGTCTTTCCCTTGACCGAGTGTATAAATAGGTGTTTGCTTGAAGGCACTTTTTCCTGAACAGTTGAAAAATTTCTAAAGTTATACCTATTTTTAAGAAAGGAAACAGGAGGATACAGCTAGTTATAGGCCCATATCTTTAGTTCCGGTCATAGCTAAGGTTGTAGAAGCAGTCATCAAGAACCAAATCAGCAGTTACTTTGAGTTTCACCAGTTACTTGCTCCTACCCAGTTTGGTTTTAGGCCTGGTATGTCTACGGTTGACGCTGTCCGGTGACCTTGTGGATTCAATTATTGAAGGTTATGAGAAAGGCGAGTTGTCACAAGCTCTAATGTGCGACTTAAGCAAGGCCTTCGACTGTGTCGACCGTGGCGTCCTTTTGCAAAAGTTAGAGCATTATGGGGTTACTGGTACTGAATTGAAACTTTTTGAATCTTATTTAAATAACCGCTATCAACAAATTTCTGTCAATGGTTTCTCTATCCGATGCTGCCCAAGCTCTGTATGGTGTTCCACAGGGTTCAGTTTTGGGCCCTTTTCTTTTTTTGATAATGGTTAATGACCTTCCTGATAATGTATCGGCTAGTACACTTATGTTTGCTGATGATGTTACTTTTTTTAAGTCCAATAGCTGTTATCTCAATTTGTGTGATTACATGACAAATACAGTTCTAAGTGAAGCAGTTGAGTGGTATGCAGCAAATAAATTTTTTACTGAATGTGGAAAAAACTCAAATAATAAACTTTTCTGTAAACAATAGTTTTCTCAATAGTAATAATGTAGACTTTGTACAACCTGTTAAATTGTTAGGTTTTTTATTTTGACCCAAAATTATCTTGGCATTCCCATATAGAACATGTTTGTAGTAAACTTTGTAAAGTAGTGTACCTGATTAGAAGATTAAGAGAAATTGTACCCACCAACTTTTTAAAACAATGTTATTATGCTTTTTTTCACTCTGTGTTATTGTACGGTATTATGTATTGGGGTAATGGTATAGGTGTATTAAATGTTTTATTGTTACAAAAGAAGATATTAAGGATATTAACTTTCTCAGGTTCAACTGACCATTGTAGACCACTCTTTGTTAGAGAGAGAATTTTGACTGTGATCAACTTGTATATCTTTGTATGTTTATGTCATGTGAAAAATAATTTTATTTCAAACACTCCCTTGCCTACTGATGTACATAACCATTTTACCAGGTCTAGTCGCACTATTCGTTTTCCTCACTATAGGCTAAGCAAAACTATGTCTTCCTACAATGTTATGAGCATAAAGCTTTTTAAACAGGCTCCCACCAATTGTTCATCACATCAGCAGTACTAGAATTTAAGAATGTTATGTATAACTGGTTAATAGATAATCCATTTTATGATGTAAAAGAGTTTTTAAATTTCACTTTTAACGAGACAACTTTTAAATTTTAAGCTAGGCTAAGTTACCATTTTAATTTAGTTTTAAGGATCTTTTAAACTGTTGACCGCTTTGTATGTGCCTTAAACTCATATTTTTATATTTTTGCAATGTAAAACTTACTTTGTCTAACTTGTAACCAGCAATTGAAGATTCTATTGTAATTTGGTTATAAATCATGTTGTAATTTGAACTATGCCTATTGCATATCATGTTTAATGGCAATAAAGAATGTCTATGTCTATGTCTATGTCTAATATTGTCATAACAATGACCTAGTTGTGAACGAGAAGAAGTCAAAACAGCTCATTCTAGGGAAGTGTAGAAAAAAAACTCCAAGGCTACCAGAGACCGATGACACCACCTTTACCAAGTACCTTGGGGTAACAGTTGACCAAGACCTTTCTTTGGACACCACTACACATCAACAACCTCTGCAAAAAGCTAAGCAACCAGACTGTATGTAATACGACGAATAAAAAATATAGGAAACACCATGACCACGAGGATTGCATACTTCTCCCTGTTTGAATCCTATATCCGCTATGGGATAGCAGCTTGGGGAGGGACAAACTTCTGGCAACCTGCAACGCATACTTTTGAAACAAAAAAAAGCCATACGAATACCTGGGTAATCTCCAACCACGAGAGTCTTGCAGGGATGCTTTCAAGCACCTCAAAATCTTAACAGTCATAGGCCTGTACATCCTGGAAACAGTAACGTATGTCCACATCAAGACTCCAGGCATAGCAAAAGGGGTGAAGCAATTCAATCACTACAACACCAGACGGGCCACTGACTACTGCCTTCCTGTGCACCGACTCCGCAGCACTGAACATAAGCCAAGTTACATCGGCGCCAAAATGTGGAACTGTTGCCAGAGATGCTGAAAAAAGTGGATCAACAACAATTCGCTCGTCACTTGAAGACCTGGCTTCTCAATCGACCCTTCTACAAGCATTGAAGAATTCATGAGCTGGCAAACTCAACCAGACTTTTGAAAAATTACTCAGAATTGTACTTGCTCCTCAGTAATATTGTATGACACTATACTTATCTTGACGATAACGTAATAAAGATATTTTTGATTTGATTTGAATATTTTTGCGCAAGTTTTACATATTTTTCAGACATTTTAACACTGTTACCTGACCCATCACAACAGTGTGATTATAAAGTCTCTCTCCTACTAATGTTTCAGTGATTGTATCATAGAAATAGGTATTTAAAATTTATGCTATTTCACTCTTATCACTATCAATATTATCATAAATAATTTTGTCTAATTTGTTTACATGTTTTTCTCTCCCAGTTTCTGTAGTTTTTGGTATGTTTTCACATATGCTAGAAATACAGGATCTTTATTAAATTTTTCTATATTACGTAATTGTCTTTTTCATATACTAGAGGTAGGAATTCCATTTGTAATTAAGTTTTTTGGGCCAAATTGTGCCATTTAATTCCTGTGTGTTTTGAGTGGGAACGAAGTAAAAACCATTTGTCTGAAGATACCAATAACATATTTATATTTTTCATTTATATCAAAATTATTCATAATCATAAAAAATGACTTTTAACTTTGATTGTGCCTTTTTGGTCTACTTCTTTTCTTTGGGCATGCATAGTCAAACGCATCTTGTCACAATTGTCAAAAATGTTCAACATTACAAGCATTGAGCACAGAATACTAATCTTCCCCAGCTAGATCATAAACATTTAAGATTATGTGGACTGTAGTTTCTTCTAAGGAACTGAATTATTTTTATTATTTTCCATTCCTTGGCAGATGTTGCAAACTTGTCCTGTATGAACCTCTCAAATTCTAGTCTTCAATGATTGTGTTATTAATATACTCTTCAGGGATATTTGTACATATGCAATCTGTGGAGGTCTTGGTCTAGTTATTCGAGTTTCTGGCAGAGGGAGTCTTCTGATACCATACGCAGAGTAGTCCTGCATCATAACATGCATTGTCCAGAACTCAGAGCTAGGTTAATGGTGTTAACATCACCCATTACCACTAAGTAAACTATCCCCAACCCATATTCTGTCGCATATGCCCATTGCAACCCGTTAGCTATTGTAGTATCACTCCCAATTATAATTAACGATCAATTCCACATCCTATAAATCCGTGACATTCTGTTTAATAAAATGGTCTTAACCCATAGGTGTTTGGTTTGAAAGATTACCAATAAGGTCATGTCATGGCATTCCCTCCAATAAACCCTATTCTTCCATCTCAATTAAAAGCTCCAACCCTCTTCCCAATGCAACTGCCTCAACATAACACAAGTCCACACAGTTGGTTTCCAAACAACTCACCACACATTAAGCCTTGGTGCTCTAGCCATTCCAAGTCTGTATCGAGGTATTCAACACACGATCACCAACTACCTTCCCAGTCTTCTTCTACTGTAGTTTACGTTATCCAGTGTGTAGCCCATCAATATTGTTGTCAGACGTGTTACAAGCCTGTTCAAAGGTTTTATGAGTGGTTTAAGCCATGTGTTCTAGTCAAAATTTCAAATTTATTTGATGTTGGGGGTAGTTCGTAACTAAGTGGTATTCAATGACTTTAGGCTTATTCTGATAGGACCCAAAACTTGTAGCTGTTATCTGTGATTTGAAATATTCTGTTACATTTTTTGTAGGGTAAGTGGTCTGATGAAGATTTTTGGTTATATGGGCCAGTCAGAAGGTTTTTGTTTTTAGTTTATTTATATTTTTATTACAGAGTTCCTGGGGTTTTAATCTGGTTAATTCAGGATGGGCTCCTGGGTTCTTGTTTAATAAAGTTTTTGTTATTAGGTTGTAGCTCTAAGAAATATGTATTTCCATTATCTCTGGTTTAAAATCTCTCCTTCAGGCTTCCTTTTCCCCCTTGCTCATTATTGGAGGGTATTTTATTTGTATAACAGTTCTTTTTATCAAAGAAGATTTGGACTCTCTGACTCGTGATACTCCTCCCTCGTGGGGGGGTCAGGTCGGGTTTGTAATGAATGTTTCCACCTGAGGATCCTGTTATAAAAGCACACATCATCAGTAACAGGGCAGAGGTAATGGATACCTTAAAAATTTTCTCAATTGATATTCCAAAATAGCCATAATCAGTGAATTATAATATTAATGTGTAGTAGATGTTTTCAAGTTCTAAATGACATGCATGGCACTGTTCAGACTGTGTGGCCCGATTCAAGCTGTGAGTTACTGCAAAGTTATAAATATTCAACCAACACAAAGTTTTGTAGATATTAAAAAAAACCTTAAAATATGTCATTGTTTTAAATGAAATAATTTGGGTGTTGGAAATCTGTTGTTGATTAGCTTTTTTGAGGAGTGAACAGTTTTGTTTCAATGTCATATCGTGATCTGTTATCACATTTCTGATATTATCAGATAAAAAAAAACTAAAGTATTTGTATCCAGTGTTTGTCAAACATGGCTTGTACGAGATTTGGAAAGAGACTTATGCTTTTACTGATGATTTGTATGAGTCACAACACAAGTTTATGAGTGGGTTTGGAAAACCCATGACGAGTTCATAAGTGAAAAAATACATTGTGAAAAAGTGTAGGAATTTAGAAACATAATACAATCGATGTAAATTGTTAGAAAAAAAAATCGGTAAGTTTAATTTGAAAATTTCGTTGTCTCCCAAAATCAATATTGTTTATCTGACAGGGTGGCCGATTTCAAGATGTAGCGGTGGTCAATACTATATAAAATGGCTACGTAAAATCACGTTTTTTGAGGTTCCAATAAAGCAATCGCGCCAGAATCTTTAAAGTTTGCACCGGCGCTCATCACGTATACCTGCTTAGGAAACCAATTGTGAAAACAACGTTGGGTGAAGTGTAGTGGGCATGAGGAGGGACCTACCATTGAGACATAGGATATTAAGTCTCAAAGCCGTATTAAGTATTAAGTCTAACCCACTTTTTTAACACCTATGCTAGTGCCAACATCTCAAATTATTTTGGATACTGGCTAGATGTTCCATCTCAAGTCTGTACTAGATTCTGACCACTCTAAAGAGGTTTAATTAAAAAATTTGAAACAAACATGATGCAAAAGGTCAAATTAATATTTAAATGTAATAAATTCCATAAGATAATATAACAGAGCTAAAGTAAAAACTATGTTTTATATATAAAAGTAGGCCTTCACCAATGTAAGGGCTTATTTTTCAGCCATAAACCTGGACTGGAATAAACAGTATTAGAAGAGATAATGGAGGAGTAAAACATTATACAACAACTAAAGACAAAAATTAACGTAAGAATAAATAATGACATAATATGCATGTGTAGGCCTATGCAGGTGAAACATACAAGCAATAACTATTAAAACTAGACTGTTGTTTGTAGCAGTTGTATTTATGATATTTATGGGGTTAACCAATCTGCATTCTTTATTGTACACTATTAATCTGTAATACGTTAAATAACTTTCTTTGGGTTATCCATCAAGAGCGGGGGCCCAGTGCAGAGCATGACATCATTTGCACCGATCTGCCTAGAGCCAGTCCTGATTATTATCTGAAAAAACTAAGGAAATGGCGGGAACTGTGAAGGAATACGTTTAAATCGCTACCAAGTTGGTTTTCTCATGTTTCGTGCTAGAACAGTGATTATTGTGCCTATAAACTGTATTTATTATTATTCTGCTAATGACTTGTAAGTCCTCTTTGTGTCTGATAAATGTAACATAATCTTGGGATTTTAAAAGGGGAATTTCACCGTATTCTGTCTTCAGCTAACCTGCTGTAACATTTGAGCACAAGACTAGGCCTTAATCAGCGATCTTTTCATTGCTCCATGTCCCATCATTCACCTACTGGGCCGATTTGTCTCCTATGCTGTCTGCCTGATCAACCCCATAGAGTCTCAACCTCAACCCAAAGGAACAAATAGAGGATACTTCGACCCTGTTTTTGAGGTTCTACAGGGAGGAATAAGGCTTTTGCGTTGGATTGACATCCTGACACTATATAAGACTGTCCCTATATCGTGGGACTATATTATACTAATTATGTTTATTTATGTTCTATGTCTGCTTAGTGGTTGTAATGTGATCACTGTAATATAGAACATATATCATGTAAATATCCTAGTTAAATTTTTAAGTATTAACCTGATTGTCTTTAATCTTACTTGTTTATTATGTTTGTATTACATACAGCATTTGATCTTGTACATTACACTTTACCATACAGCTCCATCAACAACAAACATGTCTAGCCCAGAGGTAATGCCCAGTTTGCGTTATTATCCTTGTGACTGATGCTGACAAAGGTATACAATGATGATGGACCTTGCAATAGATTGGGGGTTTCCATGTCGTCTTGCGCAGGTATTATTCTCAAAAACTGACGTACAATAAATTAAAGACTAAAAATGACTAATCAGAAGTGGTCCTGTGGGGCGTCGATGATTAGCAATACAATGGTTACTAAACAGCCCTCCTAAAAAACATTTTTACTACATTTACGCCAAACTACTCACTGTATAGATAATGAAAAGATTCACGAGCTTGGCAGGCAATAATTGATACACTTACACCTTTGCCAGCTAAGATCGATTCCAATAATAATTTGAGGCAAGTTGATAGTCCTAAATAAAAATCTTTGCCATTCACTTTGATAAACGTAGTCTCTCGGATAAATGAGGAAAAAATTTAGTTTTTTCCTTGAGAAATTCAATCAAAGATATTCCCAGGACTAACAGCATAACGGATATTGAATGTGTCGTAGACTTGCTTGAGGTAAATGAGCGCGCCCCCGCCCGTGCCGGTTGCGATCAGAATGGTGATGATAATATGTAGGGGTCTCTCCTGAGATCTAATTAAAGCCCTGATGTCAAGATTTAGAATATAAAGCCTACCCACCCTGCACGCTTGCGTATTTCGAGATCGTTCACGTGAGCTACTCAAGTCTTCTCACAACTCTACTCTTCAAGCAGCGAGGGTTGGTTTAAAAACTTATACCGCATTTGGGGCAAGAAAGACAAATGATAAACATAGACCCCTCAAAGTCAGTTAATGCTTTAGAAGATCTATGGTGAGCATGATAAAGCTCGCACTTGTGTTGGAAAACCTAAAAAAGACTTCTCATCTGAAGCTGCGGCAAGAAGGTTTGACCAGATTTTCCTCAGCTGTTAAAAATTGCTAGGGATCGGCACTCTCCACAGGGATACAAAAGCATCTTGAAATCTGTGAATAAGCTGATTTCTTGAGGAGTAGGAAATCCAGGGCAGCGGCGAAAACAAAATACCATGACTATAAAAGTACATAAATAATAGTCCCACGAAATTGTTTTAAGAATTATAAAAAACTGAGTAAGGCATCAACGGATTCCCCATTGTTTATTTCCTGATTATTCTTCAAAATGTCCAACGGTCTGAGGAGTAAAATGACACTCATTAACGCACAGGGTAACGCGGGAAAATAAATACTTCACCCCTATGTATATTATATCGACTTGGTCGATAACCAATTCATATCACATGATATACACGATGCTGAAGGAACTACTACACACATCTTACACGGGGTTTCCATATCATTCAGGTGTGATAGGTCATCATCTGTTACTAGTGACAAGTCGGTTGGATGTGGTGGTGGAGATTACTCATAGCCGTACGAAAATTTGTATTTTCTTGCACCAGGATTCCCCACCAATGTCAATTGACATTGAATAGTATATTTATCTTGTGTAAGTTTCCCCACCTCCTTCAGTACTTTCCTGGGGAAAATGTCTATATACCCTCCTAATCCAGCCA
The DNA here is from genome assembly GCF_021130785.1 of Homalodisca vitripennis. NCBI lineage: Eukaryota > Metazoa > Arthropoda > Insecta > Hemiptera > Cicadellidae > Homalodisca > Homalodisca vitripennis. Next base: position 19,958 of record NW_025784082.1, read on the forward strand.
ACTACCCCATTAAGTATTTCGGCATATTTAGAGATGCTATGGATAGAGGGTCTGTAAATTCCCAGGGTGGAAGACCTGCAGATGTCATAAATAATTGGTGAGGACATCTTAATCAGCCCGTCCTGAACAGACAAAATGGGACGCGGCCCGACATTACTTTTTCCTGTGTCAAACCTCCTTCCCGTTGTCCTGCTTGACAACTTTATTGGTGGCATATAGCCTGGAGACAGTATAAATTATATAACCAACTACCTGAGATGTATGTACTTGATCTGATACTCTCTTCAATTGAGACATCTGAAGTTTGGTGGCATGCGCCTGAATTGTACTGTTGGAGGAAGATATGACACCATCCTGCTTTTGTCTTTTGAATTTTGAAGTGTTTGCAGCCTTCCACGACTGAAAGCCAGAAAAAACGGGTGCACTTAACTTTCGAAGGTGGTGATGTCGATGCCCTGTTTTCAATGGGACTTGCGACGGTTTACCTAAGCTACCCTGCCATACCAAGTGAAGTTGAGCGGGATCCTGAAGCGGGCTTTCACAAACTTCCAGCGACCTACCTGGCCTCTTTTAGTTATGGCGTCAATACTCCACTCAAAAAGATGCTTGGTGGAGCTTAGATTCCCCTCACTGGTTCTCTAAAAAATTGAAAACTGGCTTGGGTTATCAGGCAAGAAACAGTGTTACAATAAAAGTCTTATCAAGCATGACAAAGGGCGCACATTGATTATGATAATTTTCGGAGAAACTAGAAAGGGAAGTGACAGGAGGTGGGAACCTCATCCCACCGCGTGCCTTATTCATTGAATACAATCGGTAGAGGTTTGAAAATGGAGTATTCCTCCTTAGAGATATTAAGTCCTTTTGGGTCTCATGTTTGGTAGCCTTTAAAGAGTTCTCCTAGAACGCGTTCCGAACACCACAATGAACTTTAGGACAAAAAAGGAAGCCATACTGATCCTACTAGCAAGTAGATGATTTTGTTTGCTCCGGTTTGCTGCTCCCGCCCGCAGGTTATTTTTTCTATCAGTAATTTAGTGATTACTCCACATGTTCCTAATTCCCTAGATTTGATTATGGTTGGAACCAAACATTATCCAGCTGTTATCAATAAACAACCTTGGATGTCCAACAGACCCTCGAATCACTGGAATGTCGCAGAAAAGAAAGAAGTGCTGGGGCACGGATGAATATAATCCACCGACGAGTTCTAAAACAGTGTGGGCTCTCCAATAACTTGCGAGTTCATTTAACAATTCTCTTCAGTCAGGCCTCTACTTGCTTCTCTGGAGTACTTATTCCCATCAAACTTGAAGCTTAGAAACCAAATGTCAGAAGCTATGTATAATCCCAATATTTTAAAGTCTGGAGATAGAGGGGAAACATAAGAGACTAATAGAAAAAAAACCCCATTGTGATACAGTCCTGCTCTCGCTAGAGGTGTTATTGAAAGTAATCATCTTGAACAATATACTATTTCTCTATACTCAAAGAGTCGCCAATTCTGTTTGGAGCAACCTCCCCAAATGGGGGGTCTTCTTGAAGGGCCGCTGCATACCAAAAAAAAACAACCAATCTACTGATGTTTCAAGGAATATATAATGTCAGCCTTTTTGCAAACATTCCCTCACAGGTTTTAGAAGATTGCAATATATCTAGATTTTTTAGCAAAGCATTTTTGATTAAGATTAATCACAGATCTACTTATATCAAGAGCTTGAAGGCTATGGGAGCATTTAGGGGACCTCTGCTTCGTTGTATGAGTAAGTCTATTTTGCAGGGAACGTTATCTCCTTAATAGTCAAGTTAACTGATCGGAGAGTACGTCCTTGGCCCTATTCTCCTGTCCCCCTCAGTGTGTGACCTACACGAGGGATCTCATCCTGGGCCCTCACTGCTTTTTTAACCTGTTTTATTCAATGAATAATTCTGCTAAGTGCCAATATCCATCTGAAGTTTTTTTTTTTTTCTTCTGTTTTGCTAGATGATATTAAGGTTTTTCTAGCTAGGGTTACATCTGCCTCATGACCAAGGAGGAGGACTCACAACCCAATTCCCTTGACAGGATAAGTAACTGGGTGCAGAGTAAATGCTTATGGAGCTTAAATATAGCCAAAGTGTCTTGTCATCAGCTACACTTCGGAGGCAACACAGCCAGGTCCTTCTTTGACTATTCTCTAAAATGGAATCCCGAAGAGTCTTTAAGATAGTAGACAGAGTCAGGGACCTCGGTAAAGTTTATTAGTGACACCACCCCTCCCTAAGCCCTTACGAACACATAATGCATGTTACAAATTAAGGAGCGCCTCTTCTATGCTTGGGGTTTATTCGCCCGCCGATACTTGCAAAGACTTCAGATCCCCCTCTTACATTGGCTATCCTCTATAAGACTCTTGATGCGTCCTTTGTTGGAGTTACTGTTTTCCGTTGTTTGGTCTCCATATCAAGCAGGCCACAATTTGTTGCTGCTGAACAGAGTACAGGTGGCGTTGCTTAAGGACTTCTATGGAGTCAAACTGGGATAGTAATGTATCTTGTCAACCCCCCGACTCGCTGAGAATTGAGTATGCTATAATGGAACTGCAAAAACCTCTCCAGGAAAGGAAGAAAAATATATGTGATTATTTTAATTCCCTGTACAGGTGGCCTGGTGGAAATACAGGCATTCCTTCGACTCTGCCCTCATCTTAGTGTCGGATTATAGGACTTCTTACTATACCAAGAGGTACCCGCTCTAAGACAACTTTTTCTGCAGAAGATTTAAGGGCCCCACATAATTATGCATCAAACCATGGAATATGGCAGACTTCTAAAACTGGGTAGCGAGGCAGCGCCAATCATCGACTTTTTTCACGATTCAAAATACAACACCTGAAACAAACAAATTATTAAATGTAATACGACCCTAACACATGCTTAAACAGATCTCCAACCTTTACAGTAACTAACAGCTACGAATTGTATTAATTATTGATAGTTATATTGTTGAGTTTCCTAAATTTATATTAATGTTTATAGCATTGGTCAAAACTATTTATTTAATCCGTTGCTGTTACTGTATTGTTATTATTCCTTGTTATTTATTGTTGTTTTTGTGTATTTTATATTTATAGTATATCAACTCTGTTTAATTGCCTATGTTGGTTCAAGTTAGAGTCTTACATAAGGACTTTGTGTATATTGGAGGACTATATGATTTGTCATCTTGATTTGCTAAGTACATTGATTTTGATTGAATACCTATACCTTTTGTAAAAATGGTGGAATGGTGGAAACCGTTTGAAATAAATAAATATAATAAATAAATAAATAAATTCATCAAAGTTAACAAAAGTAATACAATTCTTATAAAACAACAAAATTATAATTTAATAGAGCTTGAAAATCAAAAAGTTTGAATTATTATTCAAACACACAGTACATTTTTCAAATTCTAAAAATACAAAAAATATAATTCTTTTTTTAAATGTTAATATAACTTGCCAAAATCTGATATATATAACAGACTGTATAAAAGCCGATGTATAAGATTCAACTTTAAAGGGACAACTACCAAAAAATATGTTAAGACCAGTAATAAACATTTAAGAACAGGATGCTACCTGCAAAGCATTAAGTATTCAAGACAATTACTAAAAAACAAACATTGATTTTAAATGAGAGTTCATACTATAAGTTTATTTATTATTATTGTATATACATATAATAAATCACAAGTAAATATCTGAAGAACGCAAGATTGGTATCAATTGACACAAGAATGTAAAATGTACTCAAACAGTCCCAATAAATTAAAAATTACATTGTCTTAAAGGACTGTCCATCACATAATAGATAATCAAATATTAAATCGGTGCAGGTTTTTGAAATTAACAGTTGCAACGTAAACCCAGAAAAATTATTTTAGATATAATTCAGAATTGTCTAAACAAGAAAAACAGATTAGTATGGGCTCCCCTTTGGTCCAGGTTTTATTAGCAATTATCTTTCTACGTAAATTAAAAAAACCGAACAACATAATTAGTGGTAAAAAACAGTTCATACCAAAATTCTCCACTAGTAATTTCATCAATATTTGATCAAATCACCAATTCAATACAGAGGGTGTTTTAAAAAAGGATGACCTGGTTCTAAATTGCCTTACATTGTATTTCTAATATGTTATCTGGGGATAACAACCATATACAACAGTTCTATTATTTTAATAAATTCCAATTTTAAGGTGTAAATGGCATCATATATTATATCTTTGTTTGAAGAAGTGGGGACAGGGCAGTTTAGTATATATCACCATATTGAAACACCCCCCCCCCCCTGTTGGGGGTCCCCCCCCCCGGTGGGGGGGGGGGGGGGGGGGGGGGGGGGGGGGATATACCCCATTCCATGAAATATTTACTGTAAGGAGGTCCGCCATAACAATTATATTTGATAGCATCAAATGCACATGCAATGCATTATAGTCCACAACAAACAACTTGTTTGTTACTATCAGTGTGGTTATGGGTTGTTACCATTTCTTGTGTTACATTTTCATTGTGTACCAAGTGGTGGTACATGGATGGCTATTGGTACAACAATTGTTTGAAATGAGATTGTTTGTCATGTGTGTCCCTCTGTGATGTGGAAAGACAATCAGCAAAACTGCAAAGAAATTTGATGAACTATATTTTGTGACAGTAACAGATAATAACAATATACTTTTATTTCTGAAAAAAGTAGTTTATCACTGCGGTTATGTTATTCAAACAACTTCTTTGAAATAAAACAGAATTTTTTAGAAATCCTGTTTTGTAGTTAGATCAACTCCAACGTGCATTGTGATACAATGTTTCATTTAGTACAGAAAGCCAATGATATATATACAACACATGTTATTTTAAAAACCTATAATGTTGCTGTGATGTATTAGTAAACCAAATAAAATGTCCATGTTTAATTGCTTGTTATGTTTTTTCTTTTTATATTGAACTAAAATATCGAATTGTTGTTGTTGTGTTTTTTGTCTTTTGTAGACTACAAAGAAATTTTTCCTTGGAATTTTTTCTTTAAATATTTTAATATTTGGACATGAAGTATATAGTGTGAATTGGGTAGTTTATGTAAATTTTTTTTTATTTTTTTGTTTGTAGGTTTTTTTTATTTTTAAAATTAAAGTTTACTTTTGTTTTTTGTTTTATTATTTCCGTGTTTTAAATAATTTTTTTTTAATTTAAATTTTTTTTTTTTTTTTTTTTTTAGTTGTGTTTTAGTTTTATTTTTGTTTTTTGTAATTTTAATTAAAAATATTATTAGTTTTGTATTTTTGTTTTTTATTTTTTGTTTATTTTGTATTTTTATTTTTTTATTTTTTTTTTTTATTTGTTATGTTTGGCTGTTTTTTTTTATTTTTGTTTTTTTGATTTATGTGTGTATTTAAATTATTTTTTTTTTTTTTAGTTATGTCCGTTGTGAGGTTTGTGTATAAATAAAATCGTTAAATTACGGTAGAAAGGATACATAGATGAAAGAGGTTAAGAGATGGGTGACACATTGGAGGCATTGATCAAGAACCTGAGGATGGAAAAACAGTAGGCAAACAAAGGGTAGGCTCCTAGCAACTAGAATCAATATAACTTGAGGTTATGCATGACCGTTACTTGCTTAGTTTGATTTGCTCTTGGATTAGTGTGCTTCACATTGTTTACTTTTCAGTGTTTTATATTGGATGTTTGTGTACCTTTTTGAAAAAAATCTTTTATTGTCGATCTGAGATTGTTTTTCTTAAGCAATGTTGGTAGCAGTACAAGAAGTTCCCGACTTTGTCCATAACTTACAGTTGGTGTAAGTTTATTTGCCTTCAAAATCATTTTTTTATTCTCTTTTACATAATATAACACTATAAATTGGTTTTAATTGAACATTAAACTCTCACAATCGATAATTTTTTAAATTTGTTTAACTTATTTTCTAGGATTTAAATATTTCCTGTTATTCAACACAAATAGTTCAGGAGATGACCACATTCATCCAAGTATATTAATAACTAAATTTAGGCGTAGTTACTGTTTTAGAAAATATATAAGAAAAAATAGAAGAATTATATGAACGAGTTTTAATATTGTACTCCATATAATAATACCAAATATGTTTCTGTAATAACAATATATTTTTTATTATGCTGAAAACATACTGTAATGCTTGTATGGTCAAAATGTTGGAAAATGTAAGGTTGTTAAATTTTTTTGATATTCGTAAAACTATAGTTAGGATTATATGTATTACCACATAATCACCTTTTTGTGCCAGAATCAGGACCAGTAATACTGCTCTATTTTGCTGCAGGGACCTTAAACGAACTGGACATTGGGACCTGTAAAAGGTTTATTATTTTATACACAGCAAATCATTCTTGGAATATGTATAACATCATAAAGGCAATATATATGTTTATTTTGTAATTCTAAAATCTTTATAGGGTTTTTTTTATATTCTAACTGGAATATGTACGTTAACTTTTTACAAAGGAGTGATCACTATTAATATATTTGTAATTATTTAAGTTCCATTAATATTTATTTATAAATATTTACTAAAACTTGGATAGACAAAGAAATTGATTTTATTTTCCAAAATCATCTAAAAAATAGTATAAGGCATGTCCAGAAAAGTAAAATTCCTATTTATTGTAGTTATAATGACGATATATGATATAGCCTTGTGATGAACACACTTAAGAGAGTTGAGAACATTTAAAGATAACAAACAATGCTTTTTTAATGGAGCGGCTGATCCTCCTTTTAAATCTGTTCTGATGGGCCACAGCCCGTTTACGATTCTTATCAAACTAGAATAATGGGAGAGTCAATACAGTACAAGGTCGATGTCGATGGTACTGATAAAAAGTAGAATAATGTAGGCGGGTATAAATATCAGTTCCATCAATTTCCATGCATTTTACAACCTATTTTCTCCACAAGGATTCTAAAAATTGTTTATTCCCTATATAATTTATTATATTACAATCACATACATAATTTGGAGTACCAAAAGTACTCCTGTATATGGAAAACATTGAGGGTAGTCTTGGATGATGACGACATCTTGAAAACATCTTTGTAGGGTTATATGTGAGCTGTCTTCACTAGCACACTGGTTCTTTGAGAAATGTGAGGATTTGGACAAGATAGGCCACTCACTCACTATAACAAGTATCTGTAATTTCTGGTTGAAACTATATAGAATATATGGTATAAAATATTATTTTTCGTGGAAAAATAAACTTATCTTAAAAATTTGATATTATTTTTTTAATGCATTTACGAATTTTGGGACCACAATTGCATTATTTAGAACAACTCCACTTAACAACAATTTGATATTGGATGGAGCCTTTAGGTAAAAAAAATGGCTTGGCATTAATATAAATTTGTCATGCCATTATAAAATGATCACCTTCCAAAATAAATTTTTAAAATTATAAATTATGTAAGTTTATTAATAAAAAAAATTCTACTATACTTATGGTTTATAATTCTATAAATATATTACTGACAGTGAGGAAGGTATAAAAAAAATATTTTAAAATTAAGTTGGCCAACGAGATTTTCATGTTTATAAATTAACATGTAGGACTGCGACAGACACCTGATGGTGCACAACAAACAACTAACTAGTTGGTGCTTCATCAAGTGTAAACCCACAGTAAAAGGTGTTAAACTGAAGCCAAAATTATTCATCTCTATTCCAAAATTTTAAATATTTATGAAAATGGTTTTCAGTTTAAAAACTTTATGTTTTGTTATTAGTAACTTTTTATTCTTATATGTTATAAATAACTTTTAATACTTTGTGAAATTCAGTCAATATGATGGAAACCAGAAGTCAGTAACAACCCGTTTCTACACCGCCACCAGTCTTGCATCATTAAAAGGACCAGTGCAGAAATAGTTAAGTGAGGCCCCGGGCAGCGATGGAGCACAAGGCAGTCCGGGCTGTCAAAATACCAACGGCAGCGGGGCCCTTCACGTCCAATCGGGAACTCTCACCTGCATTCCTCTTTTCGGTAGGAACAACTCTGGCAGGCCTCCGAGTGCTGATAAGGTAACAAACTGCAGCTTGATATCTTTAATATGTAGAATTACTACTCCTTACAATAACAAAAATTAGAGTGTACCATAATCTAATAATTAATTTATACAAAACTGTTCACAACTCACATTTTTATAATACTATAAACAAACTAAGTCTCTCGTGAACTGCTATTGATCATAATAAAATAATTGAATTCATATTATAAACTGCTATGTCCACTACTGGCTTTATTTGGAGTCAAAGCTGGAGGTTAGCTGGGGGAATAATATTATTGGGGATTTTTTCCCAGTAGTCAATTTCAACTTTTTTTAATAGAGTAATTCATTCCTTCAATAATGAAGAGCGTTGAGGGTCGTCTAGGGGAATGAGATCAGTTGGAGAGCTGTAGAGAGCGTTTCCGAATACCAGTGGGGATACTTACCTTTAGCCTCATTTTTCATTTCGACAATGTTTTGTTTAACAAAATAAAAATCTTTTTCACATTTAAAATCATTGATCATAAACACACTGGCACAGAAGAAATTACCTAGATTTTAGACAGTTTCAGATTCAACCTTTTCAAAAACTCGATTTTTTGTATTTTGGTCCATAAACCTGTACAATTTACTTCCAAATGTTAATCCCCCCAACAGATTATAAACAATGACATGTAAAACCAGTTTCAAAAGATTAATTTAAAGACTTACCCTTGGTATTCTGGGAAGCCTGTCTACAGTCTACCACGAGGCATCTCGTTGATACCCATGTCTTGATTAGATTAATTATTTTTGCAGTTAGGAATAACTTTAAAATGTTTGCAAGCATTTTATATTGTGTTTTACCTTTAAAATTGTATGCTGTATTTGTTGCTTTTTTAAAATTACAATATGATTCTGATGTTTGTGAGACTTGCACAGAAAACCTCTGGAGTTCTATTTGTGTGAATAAATTAAATTCTTATATCGTATAATTCCAGTATGATTATGGTCATAGGGACCTGTCTGGGTGTTTTTAAGCTCAGGCACTTATTGCTAATATGTAAATAACTGGGAAAATAAACTTAATTCAATAGAAAACATCTGTTTCTAAGATAATAGTAGAACATACCTGATTGAGAGAAGATTATCACCAATGCCAGTTTGATTGGCAGCTAACGGGAGAGGGAGCCCAATGTAACATCTATCAATCTGGTTCTTGTCCCCTCCTGGAAATGAGTACATAGTGAAACACTACTATTTGTACTAAACCGCAAAAAAAATTTTAAAAAAAAAAAAAAATAATTTAAAAAAAGTTTTT